>NC_031990.1:95415256-95536298 GCF_001879085.1 Nicotiana attenuata | reverse complement strand
TTGACGTTCTTAAGAGCTTTGAACAAGGAAATTCGAGGGTTTTGACTGAGAATCACTTGGAGGTAAGTTCCTTGGCCTAAATATTCGAATTTATGGTAGAAATTACATGCAAAATGTAGAGAATTCATCAAAAAACGGGTCAAGCTAGGGCTTGGAAAGCTGTGATGTAAAAATAGAATTTGGAGGGTCAAACGAGCTCCGATTTTGGTAAACTTTATATGTACGGACTCGTCGCGAGACGAGGAATCCGTTGGTGTGATTTTCGGAATTTTTCGAGAAGTGGGCCCGGGGCTCGGGTTTTACCAACTTCGTGAATTTTAGTACTTTTCGAGTATTTTTGATTGGGTTATGTTTCTTTAACCCATATTTATGTATTCATTGTGATTTTGACTAGATTCGACACGCGAGGAGGTCGATACGAAAGGAAAAGGCATTGCGGACCATTCTACGGCCGGTTAGAGGTGAGTAGTTGGTGTATATGATGGCCTGAGGGTTTGAAACCCCGGCTTATCACATTGTGACGCTATTGTAGGGCGTGACTCGCACCCCATGGCAGGTGCGGGATTGGTTATGACTGGGGATCGAGACTTAATCCATCCCGAACAAGAATATTTCTATATTGGCGACTGATACGCACCCTGTATTGAATATATCTGGGCTTATTGTCGTGTTTGGGGCCTTGTGCCGATCTGTAGCATCCTTAGAGGATGAATGTCATTGTGATAGCATGCTTTGTATAATCATTGATCTCAGTCCTGTGTTTAATCACTGTTATGAAATGCTAAGTCACTTTTCCTGAAGTTAAATATCTAAAGTATATTCTTCTTAATAAATTGGAAATTGGGAAATTAATTGAATCTGTTACGTGACTCATATGCATATTGTGGACCGAGTGTGGATCGGGCTGCACGCCGCAGCGAATGGTATGATATATTGCGCTTGGGCTGAAGGAGCCCCTCCGGAGTCTGTACACACCCCCAGTGAGCGCCGTTGACGTTAAATGGATCGGGCTGTACGCCACAGCGTGTTCATGTGCATTGCATTGCATCCTTGCATTTTACTTTACTGTTATATTTGAAGGTGTTTTGCTGTTGGTTCGTAGTAAGGTGTCGGACTGTTAGTTTTAGCTTTGCTTTGTGGCATTTCGTGGATTTCTTATCTTCAGACATTTTATATGCTTATTACTCACTGAGTTGGTAGTACTCACCCCTACTCCCTGCACCTTGTGTGCAGATTCAGGTACTTCGGGAGCTTAGTTGAGCTAGCCGCTGGTTTCCAGAGTTCCAGGAGTGGTCGAGGTAGCTGCTATGACGTCCGCAGGACCCGACTCCTCCCTTATCCCTTTATTATTTCCGTACTTTAGAACATACTTATTTTGAGGATTCTTGACTCTGTATTAGTTAGAGACTCTAGACTCATGACCCCAGGTCTTTGGGAGTTACAGTTTATGTCAGTATTTCGTATTGTTTTAATTGAGTATTTCAACTATGAGTATTAATATTTGATTTTAAGTATCTGATTAATTGGTTTTGAGCTTTGTGCTCGGGTTGAGAGAGTAAATGGTCGGGCTTGCCTAGCAGTAGTGTTGGGCGCCATCACGACCTGGTTTGGAGTCGTGACAATAAGCTAGGATTAACTATAAAAAAAACTCATCTAAGCATGAACAAAAATTAAACCAACAGAATCAGAAATCAAGCAAAAATGTAAAACTAATCAGGACATTTAGTGTTTTAATCAGAAAAAGAAAAAGGATTAAGAAGGAATAAAATAAAAGAAAGAAAAGAAGGAACACTCACTGTTTTGGTCTTCATTTTGATTGGTTCTTCGAAATTGATTTTTAATTAATGTTATACGTTTTATTTGTTAAAATAGAACATATAACATCAATTAAAAATCTCTCGAGTTCATGGAATTCCCAGGACAGTGATAAAAAAAAAATTATCTGACCCTAGATCTAAAATCTTACAAATTCCGGTTGGACTTGGGGAAAAAGGTTTGGTGGTTTAGGTAAAGGAGGGTGAGAGGAGTGTAAGGTGTGAGTCTGGTAGGGTTTGGGAAGCGGCGGTGGCGGCGCCTAGGGTTTCAAGGATTTGGGGTTTTTGACAGGGATTTGAAGGAAGTTGATGATGGATATGGAATGGGGAGACGACGACGAGGCTATGGTGTAAATTTGAGCAGGTTTGGTTGTTCTCCGCCGCCGTGGGCGATTTCCGGCGGCGGAGCTAGGGTGGAGCCGGCGACGGAGACGGAGAGGGGTAGGGGTACGAGGAGGATGACATTTGGTCTCTGATTGTATAAAGTGTTTTATTACACTTTTATTTAAATCCCCTGAGCGAATCTGGGCCGTTAGATTATGGGCAATGGACGACATGGATCTATCGACGCGAAACGGTATCGTTTTGACTCCACATGAGGCGGACCGGGTAAGGGACGGGTGTGGGCCGGTTCTGGGAGTGGATTTGGGCATTTGGGCTAAGAAGAAGTGGCCTAATTCGGGTCTCTTACTAAGACCTCTTTCTTTTTAATAACTTCCTTTTTTTTCTTTTTTTCTATTTTTATATTTGTATTTTCTGATTTCATTAAATGCCAAACCAACAAATAAAATCTAAATTGACTTCTAAAATTATATTATTTAATTTTCAAATACCATAATTCGTAATTAAACGCAAACCAAGATAATTAAGAGTATAAATGCCAAAAGAACCAACTTTTGCTATTTTCTTTATTTTTAAAGTAACTTCACTACTAATTAATCCTAAAATGTGGAATTAAATCCTAAATGCAAAAGCCAAATATATTTCTTCATATTTTTTATGGTTAATATGCACAACGAAAATGCAAACAATTACCACAAAATGTCCCAAACATCCACAAAATTGTAAAAATAATAAAAGTAAAAATATTTATGTTTTTGTTTTGAATTTCTGGGAATAATTCTTATAGGGCAAAAATTACGTGCTCACAAAGGTATATAAGCAAAAGGAGATGAAAATATTCTTGCAGATTCATAAGATTAGCCTTATAGCAATAGTAGAACATAGAGTTCAAGATAATAAAGCAAATGTGATTATTAATAAATGTGCACCATGGTGGAGTTGGTGTTCAAATAGGTCATCTGATGGCAAAGGAAGGATATGGATCATGTGGGATCCAAACAATATTTAGTTTACTATGCTACAGAATCATACTCAGTACATTCATGGGATAGTTCACAAAATCAGTTCTAGCAGGCAGTTTGCTTTTACTGCTATCTATGGTCTACATACAATTGCTCATAGATGTGCTATGTGGGAAGCACTAAGGAGCTTAAATTCCCAGATGACTAATCCCTAGTTAATCATGGGATATTTTAATGCAATAATGGATATTGAGGACAGGGTGAATGGTACAACAGTGTAGGGAAATGAGATTACGGACTTCAGAGCTCTAATGGAGGACTGTAGACTGAATGAGCTTACTAATGTGGGAAGGTCATATACATGGACAAACAGTCATGTATATAGTAGAATTGACAAGGCTATTGTTAATGCACACTGGATGATGAATATGCCACCAATACAAGTTAATGTGATGGATCTTCAGTTTTCTAATCATTCTCCACTGTGTATAGAGCTGGAAACAACAATAGATACTAGGGGAAAACCTTTCAAAATTTTCAACTGCTTAGTTGATCATCCAGATTTTGGAAATATAATACGGGAAGGATGGGACAACAAAGAAGGAAGTATGAAAGGCATTTGGCAAAATTTAAGAAATGTTAAAGCTGCACTCAAAAGTCTTAACAGGAAGGAGTTCGCAAGCACAACAAATAAGGTCCAACAACTCATGGAGACACTAGCTAGCATACAAGCTCAGATGAGGACCACTACAACTGTGATGACCCAAGTCATCACTTATTTTTAAATTTAATTCTGTATTTTCTAGGCCTTGAAAACCTCTTTTAGCCTCGCCTCAATTTGCGTGCACAGTCCGGGCACGTAGCCGGAAAGCTTAAATATGAAAATCTGTGAAAAATGGTAAAATTTGGTTATAAAATGAGTTATTTTGACTTCGGTCAATATTTTGGGTAAACGGACCCGGACCCATAATTTGACGGTCCCAGAGGGTCCGTAGGAAAATATGGGACTTGGGCGTATGCCCGGAATCAAATTCCGAGGCCCCAAGCTCGAGAAATGAATTTTTGAAAGAAATTGTTTTCTGAAATTGTTTAAGGAAATTGGAAATAAAATTTAATTAGAACATGTTAGTATCGGGCCCGTATTTTGGTTCCGGCGCCCGGTACAGATCTTATATATGATTTAAGATGTTTCTGTAAAATTTGATGAAAAACGGATATCATTTGACGTGATTCGGACCTAAATTGCTAAAGTTGATACTTGATGAAATTTGAGAAAAGTTCTTCGATTTTGAGGATTAATTCGTTGTTATTGAGGTTATTTTGGCGATTTGATCGCACGGATAAGTTCGTATTATGTTGTTGAGTTGGCACGTGTGTTTGGTTAGGAGCCCCGAGGGCTCGAGTGTGTTTCGGATGTGATTCGGGAAGTTTTAGACTTAAGAAATAGTTGCAGAAGTTCTGCTACAGGTGCTCAGGCCTGTTGTTCATCGCGATCGCGTAGTGACTCTCGCGATCGCGTAGGGTAAATGGGGACAGGGGTGGAATTGTTCATCGCGAACGCGAAGCCACAGTCACGAACGCGGAGCACTGGGGGATTGCTCATCGTGAACGTGACTTGTGTGACGCGAACGCGTAGTGTAAAATTGGAGGTGGGTTGGGATATAGTCGTCCTTCTACGCGAACGCGTACGCTTGTCCGCGAATGCGAAGGTCAGGGGGAGTCAACCCTTCGCGAACGCGTGGTAGGACTCGCGATCGCGTAAGTCCACTTACTGGCAGCTCTTCGCGATCGCGACAGTGTTCTCGCGAACGCGATGAACACTGTCGCCCAGCACTTAAAACAATAGCCATTTCAGGATTTATTCAAAATTTCATAACTTCTTCATCTTAACTCCAAATTGGGCAATTTTTGAAAGAGGATTTCACCACAAGTTCATAGGTATGTAATCTTAGACAAATTTTCTTCAATTTCCATTAACACCCATTAGATTTCTAGGCCTAAATCATGTGAACGAGGGTAGAAGACTAAGGATTTGGGTAGAGTTAGGGCTTTTTGATTAATTGTGATTTAGACCTCATTTTGGGGTCGAATTCTGAAAATAATTATATATTTGGGCTCGTGGGTGAATTGGTAATTTGATTTTGGTCCGAACCTCGTGTTTTGACCAAGCGGGCCCGGGGTCAATTTTTGGGGTTTTGGGAAGAATGATTAGAAAGCTATAATTTTGCATTGGAATTGAATTGTTTAGCGTTTATTGATGTTATGAAGTCGATTATGTATCGATACGATCGATTTCGAACCGAATTCGAAAGGAAAGGCAGTGTTTGAGGCTTGAGTTGGCCGTGGAAGTTTGAGGTAAGTGTCCGGTCTAACCTTAGCTTGAGGGATTAGAAGTTGAGTCCTATTTGCTATTTGTTTCTTGGTGAGTACGACGTATAGGCATGGTGACGAGCATCTATACGTTGGTGTCGAGCATGACCGTGAGTCTTAAATTGCAAATTGTTATATTGTTGAATGATACTACGGATGCTTTAATTTGATAGTTCTCGATCTTGAGTAAGAATTGAGTTTGTTTCGTGGAAAGTACTTATGGCCGGGTATTTGGTGTTAGCTGAGATGAGTAGAAATTGAACTAAGATTTGTTATAGCTGATTCTCCCTTGTCGGAATGTTTGACTTGATATTTTTGTTTCCTTGCCGGAAAGTTATTATATTGCTTTGTTTCCCTTGCCGGAACTCCTTGTGATTTTGTGTTGTCTTGTGAATGGGATCGGGTGGTACTCCTACCACAAGAGATAATGAAATGGGATCGGGCGGTACGCCTACCACGAGAGATTTGATGAAAAGGGATCGGGTGGTACGCCTACCACGAGATTTGATGAAATGGGATCGGGTGGTACACCTACCACGAGATTTGATGAAATGGGATCGGGTGGTACGCCTACCACGAGACTCGATGAAATGGGAGCGGGTGGTACGCCTACCACAAGATATGAGAGATGGGATCGGGTTGCACGCCTGCAACAAGATGTGAACCTGGAGTGAAATCTACATTTTGTTTTCCTTATTCTTGTTAGAATTTAAATTTTGATTTCTTGTTAATTCTCTTGAGATTCTGTTTTATCTGTTATCCCCCGAGCATGTTTCCCCTTCCCAGCTTTTAAATTGTTCGTTCCAATTTATTTTCCCGCTGTATGTATATAACTGCACATGTTTATCTGGAGTCTGGTCCTAGCCTCGTCACTACCTCGCCGGGTTAGGCCAGGCACTTACCAGCACATGGGGTCGGTTGTGCTGATACTACACTCTGCACTCTGTGCAGATACCGGAGCAGCACTTGATCAGCAGCAGTAGGGGAGCCAGCCTTCAGTCCATCGAGACTCCGAGGTAGCCCTGCAGGCGTCCGCAGGCCCGGCGTCTCCTCTATCTTATATTACGTTCTGTTATCACTTGTATCCGAGACAGATGGTGTTTCTTTCTTTCAGACTTTTATATGTAGTAATCATAGTTAGTCTGTGAATGTTGTGACACCGGTTTCTGGGTAGAGACATATGTTGGCTATTCCTTTCTTTCGTACGATTTTGATATTATAATTGTTTAAGTCTTCCGCTTATTCTCATATTCCGCTATTATTTGATGGTTGATCACCGCTTAAGTTAATTGGTTAAAATGGGCTAAAATGAAAAGAACTTGAATTTTCCGCATTTCGTGGCTTGCCTAGCTTCTACGAGTAGGCGTCATCACGACTCTCGAGGGTGGGAAGTCCGGATCGTGACAATTTAAGTCTAAATTTCCTTCTTTGCACGTTCATCCAATACTAAATAAAAGCTAATACTATCCTAACTTACTCAAAATGCACTCTGATAATAACAATATTGAAATTTCAAGAGTTCACAATATTGAGGTCAATTTTTTAAAATTATTGGGGAGAAAATGACAAATTTATAGTTATTATAAGAGTTCCAAATACATTAGTTTATCTTAAGTTTAAAAAATTAATTGTAGTTACAAATTCACATAGTATGGTTGTGGCTTAATTTATTTTTAAAATAACACCAAATTAGTTCAGACATCCAGAAATTTAAAGTTCATATTAAATCAAAACTCTTAAAATTTTAACAAGAAAAAGGCGTGCATTCTTGATGGATGTATCATATTATTAGGTAATTGTCACGACCCAACTCCCAAACCCGATCGTGATGGCGCCTCTCGTGAGGACAAGGCCAGCCAGAACAACGCAAATACCTCTTTTAAAGTAATTAATTAACATTAACAATTCTAACACATGTTTAAGATAACCATACGCGCGGGAACAGCGATAATAACAAGGGGAAACCATCCCGACACAGCCGAAACCGGGGTGTCACAAGTCATGAGCTACTACAGAGTTTTCTACCAGTCTACAAAGTATGAAATCCGATACAATAGTCTGAAGAGAACATAAATGATAGAGGATAGGGGAGACAAGGGGCTGCGGACGTCAATAGCTACCTCGTAACTCCAAATCGCTGCCTGGTCTGGAACGAATCAGCGCTCAGGTGCGGACTCTGCTATGCCTGGATTTGCACACATGGTGCAGGGAGTAATATGAGTACTCCGATCCAGTGAGTAATAATAATAAATAATAACCGAGGGCATGAAAACACATAAGTGCACAAGGAAATTCTTTATCAAGCAGTAAATCACTTAACGCAGTAAAACAGTAAAGAGTCAAATGAAATCTCCTGTAAAAAACAGGTAAAACAACAAGTAAATAGTGAGTAGAAATCTGCCCCTCGGACCCAGTATCAATCGCTCAGAACAGTATCAGCCCCTCGGGCTCAGTATCAGTCACTCTGCATAATATCAGCCCCTCGGGCTCACTCTCAGATCATATGGGTACCCGCGCTCACTGTGGGTGTGCAGACTCCGGAGGGGCCCCTTACGGCCCAAGCGCTATATCAACATAAGGCCTGAAAGCCTTCTCACATCACTCATAAGGACTGAAAGCCTCCTCACATCACTCAACATATCCTCACATATGGCCCTCGGCCTCACTCAGTCCAGAAACATCATAAGCCCCTCGGGCATCAATAAAATAGTAGTGCTCAGCCCAAACAACAGTGGAAATATCATTTAAGTCTCAAAGTTCAATTAAAGCGGCTGAGTTTGTAAAACAATATATTCAACAGGACTGAGTTCAAGTAGTATATCAAAATAGTGAGGAAACAGTGATAAAAGTCCACGAAGGATTCAAGTAGTCGGCATAAAGCCCAAAATATGGCAATAGGCCCAAGTCATGTTAATAATAAACACATCTCGGCCAAATACGCGGTAAAAACATAAGTCGGGACGGACCAAGTCACAATCCCCAATAGAAAACAACCCCGCGCTTGTCATTAAGCGCGTGTTTCACCTTAATATAGCACTACGTTGTGCAAATCCGGGGTTTCAAACCCTCAGGATATCATTTACTATCATTACTCACCTCAAGCCGGCCAAAATCCTAGCTCGCTATGCCCTTGCCTTGCAAATCGGCCTCCTCGCGCGTCGAATCTGACCAAAACCACAACGAATACATCACAATAGGCTAAGGGAACATAACCCAATCGAAAAGAATCGAAAAACATTGAAAATCACGAAATTTGCAAAACCCGAGCCCCGGGCCCCATTCTCGAATTCCAGAAATTTTTACATCAACGGATTCCTTATCTCGCCACGAGTCTATACATACCAAGAACTCCCAAATTCGAGTTCGAATGACCCATCAAAACCCAATTTGAAATTTCAAAACTCAAGCCCTAGTTCTTTCCCCTTTTTGATAAGTTTTCATGAATTTCTAGGTTGATTCTACATTTAAATCATGTCTTTAGTTCATAAAACTTACCTCGAATCAATCCCAGTCGAAATCCCGTTCAATTCCCGTCCAAAAGCTCTCAAGCATGCTCAAAAATGGTGGAAAATAACCTAGCTCGCGGAACAATCGCGGAACAAGATGACTTAAATCGATTCTGCCCAGGTGACTTTTTACTCTATGCGAACATGGTGCCTTACCCGCAAACACGATGGTTTAACTGCTCCAACTACGCGAACGCGTGATTCATGTCGCGAACGCGAAGAACAAATAATGCGGGTCCTCAATTCCTCTTATGCGAACGCGAGATACTGCACGCGAACGCGATGCACCAGAACTCGAACCTATGCGAACGCGAGACCCAGCTGCGAACGCGAAGAACAAAAACTCAGGGCCCCCAAATCCTTCTACGCGAACGTGATGGCCCACTCGCGTTCACGAAGACCAATATCCTGCTGCACTGACTGCTGCATTTTCTGCTACATTTTTCCAAGTTCAAACCTCCCGTTAGCCATCCGAAATCACCCCGAGGCCCCCGGGACCCAAACCAAAAGCACCAACTCATCCTAAAACATCATTCAAACTTGTTCCAATCATAAAAACACCTCAAACAACACTAAAACCATCATTTCTCATCGAATTCAAGCCTAAGTTCTTCAAAAACTTCCGAAACACACATTCGATCAAAAACCCAACCAAAACGTCTCCGAATGACCTGAAATTTTGCACACACATCCCAAATCACCTAACGAAGCTACAACAACTCTCGGAATTCCATTCCGACCTTCGGATCAAAATCTCACCTATCAATCGGAATTCGCCAAAATACTAACTTCGTCAATTCAAGCCTAATTCTACACCGGACTTCCAAAATCACTTCCGATCACGCTCCTAAGTCACAAATCATCCCCCGAAGCTAACCGAATCACCGGAAATCTCATCCGAGCCCTCTAACTCATAAGTCAACATCCGGTTTACTTTTCCAAACCAAACCTTCCTTAAAGAGACTTAGTGTCTCATTTCCTTCTAAAGTCAATCCAAATCAACTCGTTCACACAAGAATCTTATAATGAAGCATAAAGAAGCAGAGAATGGGGAAAACGGGGCGGTAACTCACGTGACGACGGGTCGGGTCGTCACATCCTCCCCAACTTGAACAAACGCTCGTCCTCGAGCGAGTCAAGAAACATACTTGAAGCCTCAAATAGGTGACGGTATCTGCTCCGCATCTCCGGCTCGGTCTCCCAGGTAGCCTCCTCCGCGGGCCGACCTCTCCACTGCACTTTCATCGAGGCAACATCCTTTGACCTCAACTTCCGAACCTAACGATCCAAAATGGATGTTGGCTCCACATCATAAGTCAAATCACCCTCTAACTGAACTGTACCGAAATCTAGAACATGGGACAGGTCTCCAATATACTTCCGGAGCATAGAAACATGAAAAACTGGATGCACGCCCGACAAGCTGGGTGGCAAGGCAAGCTCATAAGCCACCTCCCCAATCCTCCTAAGTACCTCAAAAGGCCCAATGAACTGCAGACTCAACTTCCCTTTCTTTCCAAACCGCATAACGCCCTTCATGGGCGAAACCTTCAGCAAGACCTTCTCACCAACCATATAAGACACATCTCGAACCTTCCGGTCCGCATAACTCTTCTGACGCGACTGCGCTGTACGAAGCCTCTCCTGAATCAGCTTCACCTTCTCTAAGGCATCCTGAACCAAATCTGTCCCCAATAGCCTAGCCTCGCCGGGCTCAAACCAACCAACTGGAGATCTACACCGCCTCCCATACAACACCTCATACGGAGCCATATGAATGCTCGATTGATAAGCTGTTGTTGTAAGCAAACTTTGCAAGCGGCAAAAACCCATCCCAAGAACCTCTAAAATCAATAACACAGGCACGCAACATGTCCTCTAATATCTGAATGGTACGCTCGGACTGTCCGTCCGTCTGAGGATGAAGCGCTGTGCTCAACCACCTGAGTACCCAACTCTCTCTGCACGGCTCTCCAAAACTGCAAAGTAAACTGAGTACCTCTATCTGAGATGATAGAAATCGGAACACCGTGCAACCAAATAATCTCCTGGACATAAATCCCTGCCAGCCGCTCTGAAGAATAGGTAGTGCACATAGGAATGAAGTGCGTGGACTTGGTCAGCCGATCAACAATCACCCAAATAGCATCAAATTTCCTCAAAGTCTGAGGAAGTCCAACAACAAAGTCCATAGTAATCCTCTCCCACTTCCACTCGGGAATATCCATCTGCTGAAGCAATCCACCAGGTCTCTGATGCTCATATTTCACCTGTTGACAATTGAGACACCGAGCCACAAATCCCAAAATATCTTTCTTCATTCTCCTCCACCAGTAGTGCTGCCTCAAATCCTAATACATCTTCGCGGCACCCGGATGAATGGAATACCGCGAGCTCTGGGCCTCCTCTAATATCAACTCCCGAAGCCCATCCATATTGGGCACACAAATCCGGCCCTGCATCCTCAACACACTATCCTCACCAATGGTCACGTCCCTGGCATCATCATGATGGACTCTGTCCTTAAGGACAAGCAAATGCGGATCATCATACTGGCGCTCTCTGATGCGATCATATAAGGAAGACCGAGAAACCACACAAGCTAACACCCGACTAGGCTCCGAATATCTAGTCTCACCAACCGATTGGCCAAGGCCTGAACATCAACTGCAAAGGGCCTCTCCCCAACTGGAATGTGCGCCAAACTCCCCATACTAACTGTCTTTCGGCTCAAAGCATCGGCCACTACATTGGCCTTCCCCGGGTGATACAGAATGGTGATGTCATAATCCTTAAGTAACTCTAGCCACCTCCGCTGCCTCAAATTAAGATCCTTTTGCTTGAACAAATGCTGAAGACTGCGATGATCGGTGAATACTACGCCATACAAGTAGTGCCTCCAAATCTTCAAAGCATGAACTATAGCAGTTAACTCCAAATCATGTACAGGGTAGTTCTTCTCATGTGGCTTCAACTGACGAGAAGCATAAGCAATAATTCTACCCTCCTGCATCAATACATATCCAATCCCAACTCTCGAAGCATCACAATATACAGTATAAGAACCTGAAGCCGATGGTAAAACCAATACTGGAGCTGTGGTCAAAGCTGTCTTGAGCTTCTGAAAGCTCTCCTCGCACTCGTCCGACCATACAAATGGAGCACCCTTCTGAGTCAACTTGGTCAAGGGCGATGCAATAGAGGAAAATCCCTGAACAAACCAGCGATAATAACCTGCCAAACCAAGGAAACTACGAATCTCTGTGGCTGAGGTCGGTCTAGGCCAACTCTAAACCGCCTCTATCTTCTTCGGGTCGACCTGAATACCCTCGCTGGACACCACGTGCCCCAAGAAAGCCATTGAACTGTGCCAAAACTCACACTTGGAGAACTTTGCATAAAGCTTCTCCTCCCTCAATTTCTGCAATACAACTCGCAAATGCTGCGCGTGCTCCTCCTGAATACGCGAGTACACCAGAATATCATCAATAAAAACAATAATGAACGAATCCAGATAAGGCTGAAATACACTATTCATCAAATACATGAACGCTGCTGGGGCATTAGTCAGCCCAAAAGACATAACAAGAAACTCATAGTGCCCATATCTAGTCCTAAAAGCAGTCTTAATAATATCTGAATCCCTGATCTTCAACTGGTGATAGCCAATCTTGGAGAACACCCTCGCTCCCTGAAGCTGGTCAAATAAATCATCAATGCGAGGCAGGGGATACTTGTTCTTCACTGTTACTTTGTTCAATTGCCTGTAGTCGATGCACATTCTCATGGTGTCATCCTTCTTCTTCACAAACAGAACCGGTGCACCCCACGGTGACATACTAGGCCGAATGAACCCCTTATCTAGGAGTTCCTGAAGCTGATCCTTCAATTCTTTCAACTCCACTAGTGCCATACGATATGGCGGAATGGAAATGGGATGACTGCCCGGCACCAGGTCAATACCAAAATCAATATCCCTATCCGGTGGCATGCCCGGTAGGTCTGCGGGAAATACATCGGGAAACTCACTCACAATTGGGACAGAATCAATGCTAGGAGTCTCAGCTCCAACATCCCTTACGAACGCCAAATATGAAAGGCAACCCTTCCCAACTATACGCTGGGTCTTTAAGAATGAAATCACCCTGCTAGGAACATAATCAGTCACACCACGCCACTCGATCCTCGGTACACCCGGTATAGCCAAAGTGACTGTCTTAGCATGACAATCTAGAATAGCATGACACGGAGATAACCAGTCCATGCCCAAAATAACATCAAAATCCACCATGCTCAATAGCAATAGATCAACTCGGGTCTCCAGACCCCCAATAGTCACCAAACATGACCGATACACATGGTCTACAACAATAGTATCGCCCACCGGGGTAGATACATGAACAGGTAAAGCAAGACACCCTCGGGACGTACCCAAATGATGAGCAAAATATGACGACACATAAGAATAGGTGGAACCGGGATCAAATAAGACTGAGGCATCTCTGTGGCAGACTGAAATAATACCTGTAATGACAACATCTGAAGCAATGGCATCTGTCCTGCCCTGAAGAGCATAAAAACGAGCCTGACCACCACCTGATCGCCCTCCACCTCTGGGGAGACCCCTGGCTGCCTGACCCTCACCCCTAGCTGGCGGGGCGGGTGCTGAAGAAACTGGACCAGAAGACGAGGGCTGACCCCTCTGCTGAGATGAGCTAGCAGTACGACGAGGACACTGCCTCCACATATGTCCAAACTCTCCGCACTCATAACAACTCCCAGGTGCTGGAGAGTGGGACTGAAGGGAACCCCTCGCGCCGGAGTGACTAGCTGACGCACTCGGCCTAGAAGAACCCTGAGCAGACGGGGCACGAGATGAACTCTGTGCTGGAAGAGCGCTGAGTGAAGGCTGACCCTGCTGAGAACCATGATAACCACGACCTGAAGATGCACCACGATACTCGGGACGAGCCGACTGAGCGGGCCTGAAAGAACGACCCCTACCATGCTGGAACTGGCCCCTCGAAGGAGCGCCACTGTAACTGCCAGAACCTCGAGGTCTCTTGGCCTCCCTCTCCTCTCGATCCTGATGGCGAACCGCCTCAATCTCTCGAGCTATATCAACCACCTCCTCGAATGTAGCACCCAGTACTCTCTCTAGTCATAAGAACACGGAGATGGTAGTTAAGGCCATCAACAAATCTCCTGATACTCTCACGATCAGTCGGAACCATCCAAACGGCATGGCGAGCCAACTCTGAAAACCTCATCTCATACTGAGACACCGTTATATCTCCCTGCCGTAGCCACTCAAACTGCCTGCGCAGCTCCTCTCTGCGGGACTGCGGTACATACTTCTCCAAGAAGAGAGTGGAGAACTCCTGCCAAGTCAAAGGTGCTGCACCAGTCGGCCTACGCCTCTCATACGCCTCCCACCAAGTGAAGGCAGCCCCAGTAAACTGAAAGGTGGTAAAAGCCACACCACTAGACTCGAGAATCCCTGCTGTACGGAGCATCCGCTGACATCTGTCAAGAAAACCCTGGGCATCCTCGCCCTCAGCACCACTGAATGTCGGAGGCTGGAGTCTACCAAACCTCTCAAGACGACGCTGCTCATCCTCAGGCATAGCTGGAACCCTGAACTCCTGCACTGGTGCAACTGGCTGAGCTGGAGGTGCCTCTGGAGTCTGTAATCCCTGCACTACCTGCTCAGGTGTGCGAGCAGCGGGGGTATGATTGCCTCCCCCAGCCTGCGAAGTAGCTGCTGCTGTAGTGGCTGAAACTGCCTGAGCCAGGCCGGTGCAAACTGTCAAAATCTGAGCCAAGGCCTCCTGAAGACCCGGAATCACGATGGGCACAGCTGGTGCCTGAACTGGTGCTGCTGGAGCCTGGTCCTGAGCTACGGCAACTGGTGGATCAACAGGCGCTGCCCCTGTTGCTCTGCCTCTGCCACGACCACGACCGCGTCCACGGCCTCTGGTGGCCTCAGTGGGTGGTACTGGTGGTCGTCTGCCACGTCCGGTAGCTCGTGTCCTCACCATCTGTGAGAGGATAGAATAAAGAGAAATTTAGTACTCGGATCAACAAGTTCGCACGACAAGAATTTCAAGAATGTGAAGTTTTCCTAAAGGTTCTGCAGCCTCCCGAGGATAAGTACAGACATCTCCGTACCGATCCGCGAGACTCTACTAAACCAGATCATGACTCGTGAGATCTAGTAACCTAGGCTCTGATACCAACTTGTCACGACCCAACTCCCGAACCCGGTCGTGATGGCGCCTTTCGTGAAGACAAGGCCAGCCAGAACAACGCAAATACCTCTTTTAAAGTAAATAATTAACCTTAACAATTCTAACACATGTATAAGATAACCATACGCGCGGGAACAGTGATAATAACAAGGGGAAACCATCCCGACACAGCCCAAACCGGGGTGTCACAAGTCATGAGCTACTACAGAGTTTTCTACCAGTCTACAAAGTATGAAATCCGATACAATAGTCTGAAGAGAACATAAATGATAGAGGATAGGGGAGACAAGGGGCTGCGGACGTCAACAGCTACCTCGTAACTCCAAATCGCTGCCTGGTCTAGAAGGAATCAGCGCTCAGGTGCGGACTCTGCTATGCCTGGATCTGCACACATGGTTCATGGAGTAATGTGAGTACTCCGACCCAGTGAGTAATAATAATAAATAATAACCGAAGGCATGAAAACACATAAGTGCACAAGGAAATTCTATATCAGGCAGTAAATTACTTAACGCAGTAAAACAGTAAAGAGTCAAATGAAATCTCCTTTTAAAAACAGGTAAAACAGGTAAAACAACAAGTAAATAGTGAGTAGAAATCTGCCCCTCGGACCCAGTATCAATCGCTCGGAACAGTATCAGCCCCTCGGGCTCAGTATCAGTCACTCTGCATAATATCAGTCCCTCGGGCTCACTCTCGGATCATATGGGTACACGCGCTCACTGTGGGTGTGCAGACTCCGAAGGGGCCCCTTATGGCCCAAGCACTATATCAACATAAGGCCTGAAAGCCTTCTCACATCACTCATAAGGCCTGAAAGCCTCCTCACATCACTCAACATATCCTCACATATGGCCCTCGGCCTCATTTAGTCCAAAAACATCCTAAGCCCCTCGTGCATCAATAAAATAGTAGTGCTTAGCCCAAACAACATTGGAAATATCATTTGTCTCAAAGTTCAATTAAAGCGGCTGAGTTTGTAAAACAGTATATTCAACAGGACTGAGTTCAAGTAGTATATCAAAATAGTGAGGAAACAGTGATAAAAGTCCACGAAGGATTCAAGTAGTCGGCATGAAGCCCAAAATATGGCAATAGGCCCAAGTCATGTTAATAATAAACACATCTCGGCCAAATACGCAGTAAAAACATAAGTCGGGACGGACCAAGTCACAATCCCCAATAGAAAACAACCCTGCGCTCGTCACTAAGCGCGTGTTTCACCTCAGTATAACACTACGTTGTGCAAATCCGGGGTTTCAAACCATCAGGATATTATTTACTATCATTACTCACCTTAAACCGGCCAAAATCCTAGCTCGCTATTCCCTTGCCTCGCAAATCGGCCTCCTCGCACATCAAATCTGACCAAAACCACAAAGAATACGTCACAATAGGTTAAGGGAACATAACCCAATCGAAAAGAATCGAAAAACATCGAAAATCACGAAATTTGCAAAACCCGAGCCCCGGGCCCACTTCTCGAATTCCAGAAATTTTTACATCAACGGATTCCTTATCTCGCTACGAGTCTATACATACCAAGAACTCCCAAATCCGAGTTCGAATGACCCATCAAAATCCAATTTGAAATTTCAAAACTCAAGCCCTAGTTCTTCGCCCTTTTTGATAAATTTTCATGAATTTCTAGGTTGATTCTACATTTAAATCATGTCTTTAGTTCATAAAACTTACCTCCAACCAATCCCAGTCGAAATCCCCTTCAATTACCATCCAAAATCTCTCAAGGATGCTCAAAAATGGTGGAAAAATAACCTACCTCGCGGAACAAAATGACTTAAATCGATTCTGCCCAGGTGACTTTTTACTCTATGCGAACGCGAGGGACCTCTCGCGTTCGCGATGAACAAAGCTTGCCTCTGACCAAATTACCCTTCGCGAACGCGGTGCCTTACCCGCGAACGCGATGCTTTAACTGCTTCAACTACGCGAACGCGTGATTCATGTCGCGAACGCAAAGAACAAATAATGCGGGTCCTCAATTCCTCTTATGCGAATGCGAGACACTGCACGCGAACGCGATGCACCAGAACTCGAACCTATGCGAACGCGAGACCCAGCTGCGAACGCGAAGAACAAAAACTCAGGGCCCCCAAATCCTTCTACGCGAACGTGATGGCCCACTCGCGTTCACGAAGACCAATATCCTGCTGCACTGACTGCTGCATTTTCTGCTACATTTTTCCAAGTTCAAACCTCCCGTTAGCCATCCGAAATCACCCCGAGGCCCCCGGGACCCCAACCAAAAGCACCAACTCATCCTAAAACATCATTCAAACTTGTTCCAATCATAAAAACACCTCAAACAAACACTAAAACCATCATTTCTCATCGAATTCAAGCCTAAGTTCTTCAAAAACTTCCGAAACACACATTCGATCAAAAACCCAACCAAAACATCTCCGAATGACCTGAAATTTTGCACACACATCCCAAATCACCTAACGAAGCTACAGCAACTCTCGGAATTCCATTCCGACCCTCGGATCAAAATCTCACCTATCAACCGGAATTCGCCAAAATACTAACTTTGCCAATTCAAGCCTAATTCTACACCGGACTTCCAAAATCACTTCCAATCACGCTCCTAAGTCACAAATCATCCCCCGAAGCTAACCGAATCACCGGAAATCACAACCGATCCCTCTAACTCATAAGTCAACATCCGATTGACTTTTCCAAACCAAACCTTCCTTAAAGAGACTAAGTGTCTCATTTCCTTCTAAAACCAATCCAAATCAACTCGTTCACACAAGACTCTTATAATGAAGCATAAAGAAGCAGAAAATGGGGAAAATGGGGCGGTAACTCACGTGACGGCGGGTCGGGTCGTCACAGTAATGAATTATTGGTAATTTGGAGAAAGAAATACTATTATATACCTTAGAGGCTACATATTAAAAAAAAATATATTTAATGGCCACGTACTAAACTCCAAAAGGATGTTTATAAAAACTGGTCAAATAAGAAAAAACTTCTAATAAGGTAAAATTTAATTGAATTTGAAGTCCTAAATATTAGTATCTTCTTAAGTAAAATTTTAGTTGATTTTGAAGTTCTAAATTTTAGGAAAATAATTAAATAACTATTTTATCTAGTGTAAAATTAACTTTTAAAGAATAAAAAAGGTGAACAACATTTCGATAGGGGTTTCGTGTGTTTAATATAGTATAGATAGATATCGATATAGATATAGATATGTATAGATATTGATTTGTAATTAAACTACTATAATTTAATTGTTGCTTGTACTATACTTGATTTTGCTCTACTCTTTGATTCTTTCGTCAAGGTATTTTTATGGAATAAATTCATGTATCACAAAATTTATGTCTACTTAAAAAATAAATTTACTTATATGATGAATTTGGACAAGAATGAATCTGAATTATTGTGCTGATTAGTTAATTCAAATAAGTACCTGTGTGTTATCAACACTAAAGGAAATAACTTATTTTTTGAAGATTTAAATTCTTAGTGGCTTTTTTTTTCCTTACGTAATATTAGCTCATACCAAATTTCAATTTAATTATGATTGTATTTTTATCTAAAAAGAGTTCTATTTCCAAATTACAAAAAAAAATTAAACTTTTGCACGTTATGTTTTTTGAATGGTCAGTATTATTGGCTTTTGCAAATCATTTTTCTTTCTTGCTTTCTGTAGCTACTTCAATTGTTGAGTTTAATTTTAAATCAATATTTATGTCCAAGCAAAATATTAAGCATTTAAAGGGGAATCTTTCTCTTATTTAATCTTTTTATTCTTCCCTTTTGTTTTATTTTGTTTATATCACAATTGTGCACCTAAAATTTAGCACGATTACTCGATATATTTTAAATAACGTGCAACTAGAGAAAACTCGTATGGCATCATTGGAAGATTTGGTGTCATAATTTAAGTTGAATATTTATTTAAGGTAGATTTAAATATTTTAAATATTAAATTTTTTTACTTAGTTTAAATAAGGAAAGATTTAATAACCAAATTAAATTTAACTGATTTTAAACTCTTAAATATTAGAAAAATAATTAAAAGATTGTTTTGACCAATATAAAATTTATTTTTAAATGGGTAAAAAAAGCGAACGATATTTCGATAAGAGCCTTCGTGTTTTTAATATAGTATTGATGATTCATAATTAAGGTGTTTGTAGTTTTCAAGAACAATTACTATAAAGAGCAGAATAAGAAAAAAAAATTCCTTGAATTTTTGAAATGACAAATAATTTGAGATGAGGGGAGTATGTAAGAATACTCTTAGGGGTCATTGGTATGAGGTATACGAAAGTATAAGAGTGGTATAAAAATTTAATACCACCTTAATACTCTGTTTGGTTAGCAAACCACGTATAAGTTATCTCGGTGTTAATTTTAACACTGGGATAACTTATACCTTATAGAAGGTGGGGTAATTAGCACCGGTATAACTTATACCTTCTTCTTAGAAATTATGCAATTGTCATTCTTAATACAACATACCAAACAATGAATAAACAACAATTCCAGCATAACTTATCCCAATATAACTTATACCGGCATAACTTATATCGGTATAAATCATATTCCAACCAAACGACCCCTTAATGGACAAGAAAGTTGTGTGTGCTTAGCTTAAAATGGACAAGAACTTTTTTTGGGAGATTGAGCCCCATAAATACGGAACCATATCGTGGCTCCTGACTAACTATTGCAGCCATAAAGGGAAATAATTACATTCAATAAAGAATTAATGCATCAATATTTTAGTATATAAATACATCTTTCGTCACTCATGAGTCGTGCCGGTTAATCCAGCCGTGAAGGGATAAAATAAATCCTGGACCTCTTATATACGTAACCAAATTTAATAAAATAATTTGGTGAATAAGATTACATTTTTAATATAAGTAATCACAGTAATAAAAAATGAAATCCTATCAATTTAAAAGTCAATTTTACTGTAGCTGTTCTGAAACTTTTCAGTAATGATATGCAGGGGCTTCGCCGAAAAATTACACTGCATATATAAGGTAAAATCTATTTTTTATCTCTTTATATTAAGTTTTGAATCCCCTTTACACAACCAAAAGTGTAGCTTAGTGGTCAAGGGGTTCAAAATCTTTGTAAGGTCATAGGTTTAATTTTCACTAGCTATAATTTTTTTTTAACTTTTTTTTATTGAACCCCTTAGCAGAAATCCCGACTCCGCTGTTGATAATATCAACAGTGGAGGGAGAATAATTATTATTCATGGAACAGTGAACATCAGTTCAGTGAGCATCATTTATTTCTTTGACTGCAGCAATCGGAAAGTCAAACTTCTGTTTTCGTAGTGCCCACGACGATAGGCCCTACCACACCTCGTTACAAGTCATGCTCCCGCTCGCCCATGTTACAATTAGTTAAGAATTAGCCCAGCATTGGCGCAAGCGCTATATTGAACATTATTTTACCTTTGTTAGGATGTATGCGGTGAAATTGGTTTACAATGAATGGTCGAATCGTAATATGACATGTGGAATTGAAAATAGATAGAGGGCATGTTAGGAAACAACCAATACCAAATACAGCGAATGTAATCGATACCGGGTAAAGAAGAGAGAGTAGTCGGTAATAAGTTCAAAGGTCTGTCGTCGGAAGACATTCAATGGGAGAATACTCGTTAACAATCAATGAGCGACCATTGCATAGAATATTTGCATTCAAGGTCGACCATTACATGCACATCAATGACTTTTTTATTACCATTTAAGAGAGGCTTGACCCTAGGATTTTGTTTCCCTAGGTAGACCTATAAATAGCAGGCTCAGCAGCTATTATAAGGACAGGAAACATTCTATACAAAAAAAGGCTATGTTTTACTATTTTGCTCTGAAATTAACAGCTTTCTTTCGCTTTGTCGTTATTCTCATTTGTGCTCTCGGAGACGCTGGGTTTGGAGCCAGGCTTGTTATCTTCTCCAATTTTAATCGTTAAATCTCAATTTAAATCTTATCTCTTTATCATTTTTGGATCAAATTAATTCGCTTGTCTATCAATCACGTAACAAATTCAACTGTACCGTTTTATGGGTAAACAGTTTGGCGCCCACCATGGGGCATAGACAGCTGCGTAATTGCTTTGATTCATTCGTTTATGACTAACTTGTTTTGATTCTTTCCTTAGTATGAAACCAGATATGGCAGCTAATAATGTCAACATCATACACAACGTTGAGGAACGAGAAGATTTGCCTCAATATGATGACTCAATCAGCGACGCCCGTAACATAGGTGACGAAACAACCCCAGTTCGTGAAGGACAGTACCCTTGGCATGTGCGAGAACCAACTCCCGATGATGCGGAGGAGGAACATGTCGTGGAAACAGTAAAAATCTTGAGAGAACAACAGAAAGTGATCGTGAAACACCTCTCAAGGCAAGATCGAGTGATGGCGGAGTTAAAACAAGCATTGCCAGGCACCTCTAATAACTCAAACGAAAGGAGCCCGATTCCTCCCAGTGTTCCTGCAAACCAAACCACTCTGACGGTCGATAACAACACCCCAAGGGGTGAAGTCAGTTTCGACAAAGCTGGAGGGACCGGTAGCGTATCTGGGAATAACAACGGGAATGATCCCTTAAAAATTGAGCTCATGAGGTTTATGAGGGAAATGAACGAACGAATGGATCAAAACGCAAAGGAGTTTCACGCTCGGATGGATCAGATTCTGGGCGCACCGCCAGTACTAAAAGGCCTAGATTCGAAAAAAATACACGCAATTGATGCTTAAGCCGAGCACAACACTAGAGTTAATTCAAGATGCCGGACATACCAAAATACGAAGTTAATTCCAAAGAGGTTCAAGATGCCGGACATACTAAAATACGATGGGACTTCAGATCCGTAGGAGCACATCACAACCTACACCACGACTGTGAAAGGGAAAGATTTGGTTGAACATGAGATCAAGTCGGTCTTGTTGAAGAAGTTCGGTGAAACCCTTACGTAGAGGGCCCTGACATGGTATTCTCTCTTACCCCGAGCATTCAAATTGACTATTTTGAGATGCTTGCAGACTCGTTCATTAAGGCCCATGCCGGAGCATGAAAGGTCCAAGCCAGAAAGGAGGACCTATTCAGGATTGCACAAGGCGAATCTGAACTGTTGCAGGAATTTGTGAATCGATTCCAGAAAGAAAGAATGTTGCTACCGGCAGTTCTAGATGAGTGGGCAGTGGAGGCATTCACAAGGGGTCTCAATCTGCTGAGTTCCAATGCTTTCCGAAAACTGAAGGAGAGACTACTCGAGTTTCAGGCAACCACTTGGGCAGATGTCCATAATTGTTATGAGTCACAAATCAGGATAGAAGACGATCATATTGGGTCTTCGGTATCAACCAAGGGATGGGGCCGAGACAAAAACCAGGGCAAATTTAAAAACAATTTTGATGCAGATCGGCGATCCTCTAGAGGTCGTTATCTACTGTAAAAAAGAACCGATGGGCGTAGCAACAAAGGGTTCTAGTCATCGGATAGGTTTGCTTTCGATAGAAGAGCCGATCTTGGCCGGAATAATAGGTGCTTATAGGAGAAGAATGTGACTAGGGCTCAAGACTCCACGTACCCCAGGTTGTCAGATTAAACTTTACATCAGCTTGGAATAGTTGGTCTCGGCTACGAGGAACATAAAAGAAGCACGGTTCCCGAAGCCAATCCGATCAGATACTAGCCAGAAAGATCCCAGTTTATGGTGTGAATACCATGGAACCCACGACCATAGAACTGGGGACTGCTGTCATCTTTGCGAAGAGGTGGCGACATTGTTGAAAAATGGCCATCTCAGGAAATTCATAAGCGACCGATCCAAAAATAACTATGGCAGAAGCTGGGATAATGTGGAGTGGAGCCTTCAAAGGCGGTAAAAGGGTCGCCTCGGATGACCATCAACATGATCTTCGGGGGAAATAAAGTCAATGGTGTAACATTCTCAGCAGCAAAAAAAATAAAGATATCGGTGACTCACAACAAGAGGCACCGGGAAGTAGCGGAAGATGATATCACCTTCACAGATAAAGACGCAGACGAATTTCTTCTGCCACACAATGACGCTTTTGTAATCTCTCTCAATGTTTTAGATTTCAAAATGAAGCGTGTTTTATTGACCTAGGAAGCTCAGCCAACATCATCCAATGGAGAGTGTTGGAGCAAACAAAGTTGACCGGGAGCATCATTCCGGTGACAAAACTCTTATCTAGATTCAACTTGACAAGTGTGACAACCCGAGGAGAGATTTTGCTTCCCATAAATGCCAAAAGAGTAACCTAGACCACCTTCTTCGAAGTGTTAGATGGAGATATGGGTTACAATGTAATCCTCGGGAGGCCGTGATACACGAGATGAAGGTCGTACTCTCAACATATCACCAGTTATTTAAATTTCCAACACTTGAAGGAATCAAGCAAATAAGAGGAGACCAACCGATGACAAGGGAGATGAACGCGGTAACTATTTCCAACAGCAAGGAGAAAGAGTCCAACAAATAGCAATTACAGGAACCGATGCCTCCTCCCTTCTCGAATGAAGACGATAAAGGCGATGAGTCATCGGAATCTCACTAGGCATCGAGACATTTCCAGGTACTAGAGAAGACGGATGCGACCAAGTCAACCGCGGAAGAACTCGAGCAAGTGGCCCTGTTAGATGAATTTTTGGAAAGGAAGTTTCACTTGGGAACATGAATCAATCCCGAACTCATGTTAGAATTTATAAATTTTCTTAACGCTGACGCAGATTGCTTTGCGTGGTCGCACTTGGATATGACAGGTATCCTATTAGAGGTGTCCGTTCACAAACTGAGTCTGAAGCTAAACTGCCCATCGGTAAGGCAGAAGAAACGTCTGATAGCTGAGGTCAGGAACATGTTTGTTAAAGAGGAGGTACTCCGATTACTCAATATTGGTTCCATCCGGGAGGTAATATATCCAGAATGGTTAGCCGATATAGTTGTAGTTCCCAAAAAAAATAACAAGTTTAGGATGTGCGTAGATTCTAAGGATTTAAATAAGGCGTGCCCTAAGGACTCATTTGCGTTGCCAAATATTGATCAAATGATTGTTACTACTACCGGACACTAGTTAATGAGTTTTCTTGATGCTTACTCCGGGCATAATCAAATCAAGATGAACCTGGAGGATTGGAAAAAAAACTTCTTTTATAACAAACTTTAGCACATATTGTTATAATGTGATGCCTTTTGGGCTTAAGAATACCGGAGCCACTAATTGAAGGTTGGGCTTAATAAAATGTTCGAGAATCGGATAGGCAAAACAATGGAAGTGTACATTGATGACATGTTAGTCAAGTCTTTGAATGCAGGAGATAATTTGAAACATCTTCAAGATACATTCAACGTTTTAAGAAAGCATAACACAAAACTCAACCTGGAGAAATGCGCGTTCGGGATTGATTCTTGTAAGTTCTTAGGGTTCCTAGTCTCGCAAAGAGGGATCGATGTAAATCCCGATAAAATCAAAGTTATCAAAGACATTTCGGACCAACTAACGAGTGTGAAGGAAATACAGAGGTTAACCAGGAGGTTGGTGGCTCTAAGCAGGTTCATCTCAAGATCCTCAGAAAAGTGCCATTACTTCTTTTCACTTCTGTAGAAGAAGAACAATTTTGCATGGACTCCAAAAATGCCAACAGCCACTTAAAGACCTACAAAGATACCTATCCAGCCCACTGTTACTGTCAAGATTGGTGGGAAGGCAAACAATTGCTAATATACTTAATAATCTCAAAAGTAGCGGTAAGTGCCGTTTGGTTCGAAAGGAGGAAGGTACGCTATTTTCTGTTTATTATATTAGTAAAATATTTTTGGGAGCGAAAACCTATTATCCACCTTGAAAAGTTGGCCTTATCTCTCGTAGTTGCCTCTCAAAAGCTTAGGCCTTATTTTCAGTGCCATCCGATAGCCGAATTGTCAGGTCATTTGGCTAATTGGCAAGTCGAGATTAGTGAATTCGACATTGAGTACAAACCTAGGACTGCGATCAAGTCGCAAGTTTTGGCCGACTTTGTGGCTGATTTCAATCTCGGGTTAATGCCTTTGGCTTCTAAGGAAGCAGTTCGGCCAATTTCAAGCTCGGGAGTTTGGACCTTGTTTACGGATGGATCTTCTAATGTAAAAGGGTTCGGTCTCGGGGTAGTTCTGATCACGCCCTCAGGGGAAACCCTAAGGCGGGCCTTTAAAACTATTCCGTTAACAAACAATGAAGCCGAGTATGAGGCTTTGGTTGCAGTACTTGAACTAGATCGGGGACTAGGTTTCGAGGTCAATGAGATAAAGTGCTATTCCCAGCTGGTAGTAAACCAAGTATACAGGATTTTTGACATAAAGGAAGAACGCATGCTATAATATCTGAACAAGGTCCAAGCATTACTCGCACGGTTCAGGGAATGGTTAATCATCCACATGCCAAGGGAAGAAAATGTGGAAGCAGATGAATTGGCTAATTTAGGGTCATCCACGGAGATGAAAGGATTTGACTCTGGTATTGTCGTCCAACTTCTACATTCGGTATTGGATGTGGACAGTTACTGTGAGGTCAATTTAACCAACTTAGCCTGGGACTGGAGGAACGAGTTTGTCGAGTATCTTCGACATGGTAAATTACTCGAAGATCCAAAGGCATCCCGAGCACTACAGACCAAGGCAGCTCGCTACTGTCTCGTGGATAGGCAGTTATACAGAAGATCATACCAAGGACCATTGGCCCGGTGTTTGGGGGCCTCAGAGGAGATTACGTGAGCGGGAAGTCCACGAAGGAGTTTCAGGGAATCAGTCTGGTGCAGACTCGCTGGTCGCGGATGGAGCAAGACGTAAAGGCATTCGTTAAAAAATGTGACATAGTTGGTCATTTGCCACCGGGTCCTAAAAAGGTAAGATTTCTTTTAGTTTTAACTGATTACTTCACTAAATGGGTTGAAGTAGGTCCTTACCAAAATATCGGTGAACGCTAAGTGGTAGACTTCATAGAGGACAACATAATCTGGCGGTTCGCAATACTGAAGGAAATTGCTTGTGACAACGGCCTAATCCATAGGTTCAAAAGTCACAAATTTTTTGGAAGGGGTTGGAAATCAAGAGATTACATCTTCAACGTACTATCCGAGTGATAACGGACAGGCAGAATCAACCAACTAGGCAATCATTCAGAACCTAAAAAAGAAGTTAGAAGATGTTAAGGGCAAATGGCCCAATGAGCTACCGGGAGTACTATGGGCATATCGAACAACCGCGAAGTCGAGCACGTAAGAAATACCTTTCTCTCTCGTGTATGGCATGGAAGCTCTGATACCGGTGGAAGTGGGGGAGCCGACTTTATGGTTTTCCTGAACAACGCGGATGCAACCCATGATGCATTGGTGGTGAGTCTGGACTTGCTCGATGAACACAGGGACTTGGCATACGTGAGAATGGTGGCTCAAAAGCAATTGATGGAAAGATATTATAATCGTAGGGCCAATCTCAATTACTTCAAGGTAGGAGACTTGGTTTTGGGAAAGGTGACTCAGAGCACTCGAGAAGTCAATGCCGGGAAGCTGGGACCAATATGGGAAGGTCCTTGCCGGGTTTCGGCAATCACCGGTAAAGGGCCGTACGAGGTGGAAAATCAAGATAGAGTCAAATTGCCCAGCAATTGGAACGTGACTCGCCTTAACAGGTATTATTGCTGATAGATCCTACCAATACTGAAAGTACGTGCTGCACTCTTTTTCCCTTCGTCCAGTTTTTTGTCCCAATATGGTTTTTCTAGCAAGGATTTTAATAAGGCAGTGACGAAACGAATACCACGAAAGGAGAGTCATCGGCAAAGGAAAGACCTTTAGATATCAAGGCACTAAAACTTTAACATCAATGGTAAACAACTATGTGGATGGTTAAGTAATATTTGGTACATTGGCAAGCTTTGACTTCCATCACTAAAAAGGATTACTTAACCATTCACAAGTTGTTTCCATCTATGAATCAAGACTTCTAGTGTTCAAATCTGCATGCCCCGAAAACCTAAGGGCTTTGCATTCGAACATTAGGGGTATAATATCTGATACGACACCAAGAGTACCACGAAAAACTATTAGAACTAGGATCAATAATGTCTTATTAAGGTCAGGTACTGTATGATCAGTCGCGTAGAAATAAGTTGTACAAGTTATCCAATATTAGAAATTTTATTTACTTTAGCAAATGAATGCCCATGTACTTTTAAAGATAGAAGGAATAAAATAAAGTCCTTTTATTCTTATCTTATTTCTTGTCCAAATGATGAGTTATTTTTATCGTCTGAAAGTCAACTAAAACTTCAAATGCTTGTGCCAGAATGAACAGGAGACGTCCTCTTCAAGAGCACCATAAACATAAGGGTCCTCTCTTATGAAACCCTTATAGTAAAGGGTAGATTCCCGAAGAGTTTATGCCCGGAATCAAAAGCTATCAGATGAAAATATATCTGAAGCTTTAATTGACTAAACACAAAGGGAATATTTTTGCACAACACCTAAGCAAAAAAAAATTTGTTTATTTATCAGATGCTAAGCTCGGTGAAATATTTGGCACTATTACAAAATACAAAAAGAAAAAGAGAAGAAGTTATACATCATTGCCACCAGAACCCGAAGGGAGAGATGGATCTACATTCCCCCGGTAGAAGAAGGCGGATTAACTACCGGGTCAGGACCTCCATCTTCTCCAGTCTCCCCTTTGGTTCCCGAGTACCCAAAACAGTACTCGAAGAGTTTGTCGCAGCGGGCCGAATAGCAATTGGCGAGCAAATAACTCCAATTCCCGGGCCTGGGCAATACAATTGTCTCTGTTAGCGATGCCCACTTTGGCCTCCTCTAAGGTCTTCCTCTTCATATTATATATGTCATGTGTCTTCTCAAAGACGAGTGAATCCTCTTGTTCTTGGAGTTAGGCTTGAACTTTATCGATTTTGGCCTGGTGTTGTTCCCTTTCAGACTTCATGGCATGGAGGCGGGTGTCGAGATCAACGTTTATAGTCGAGTGAAGCTGGTTTTGGCCTATGGACCTCTTAAGCCTCCCTTCCATTCGGACCCTCTTCTCCTTGGCGGCATTGACCTCCTCGGTTTTGAATCTTAAGTCTGCCATCAAATTATCGATCTGCTCCTCGAAGGCTGACTCGTGCTCGACAGCGGTAAGCACAATGTCATGGAGCTCGGCCCACTTAGCTTTAGATTCTTGAAGCTTTTCGTGTAATTGAGAAACTTTTTGGCTATGGGACATTTTGTATTGCTTGCTCTGCTGCAACCGAACCTCAAGATCGATTATCTCTGTGGCTTTTGCCTCTAGCACCGGAAGGCGCGCGACAAGCTGGTTCCTTTCAGCTAAGAGTTGATCCCGCTTGGAAAAAAGTTCTTATTTATCAAGGGTCAACCTCTGCAGGCCCTTAGAAGCGAGAAGGTTGGACTGAAAAGAGAAGGTTGAAATTAGGGTTATCATTGCAACATGTAAGCATAAAGAAAACACGAGAAAACTAGTACGATACATGTGCCACATCATGCATGGAATTGTTTATCAGACACTCCCCAGAAAGAGAGTGCATTTTATTCCAATATTTTATCGACGCTAGTGGCTTTGTATAATTGGCGATCTCCACCAGCCTTGAGAGGACGTGACAATCTTGTGAAGTCGAAAGGGTGGCGTTTCGCCTCCTTTAGGGGTCCTAAGAAGGTATTTCATGGTTGCTCCCCAAGTTCCCGTGGTCGGGAGACCGAGGGGGAGAAGCTTCCCTCTCTTGATCAGCGATTGTACTAGTGGAAGAGATGCATTTGGTGCTGGTGGCGAAGGAGCAGCTGGTGTCGATGGGCGTGAACCCATCGGTGTGGAAGGTGAAGAGGTAGCGGTGCGGGAGAAGTGCTGATTGTTATTTGCTTAGTGGTTAGAGTCAGAAGAGGCCTAGGTTTCGAACTCCTTTGACCGGAGGCAACAAAGGGGGCCGGGAAACGAGAATCAGCGTTCTCGATCAAGCCCATCTCACCCCAAAGCGCCTCAACCTCATCTGGCGTTGGGTTTTGAAGCTCTCCCGGCTGAGCATCCAGTTAAGCTGGTGAAGATCTTTTTCTCCGTTGAAGGGGAGCCTCTTCACCATTGGCTTTCCCTCCGTCAACGAGGAACACAGTGGCCGGCTCGAATTGCATCTTCTTTGTTCTCTTTTATTGAGTCACGGCCAAGGAGGAGCATCATCTCTTTTGTTTCTTGCTCTCGGGTTAGGGACTCCGAGATGAGGCACCCTCACCGGAGACTCGGGTAGATCCACGATCTTTGCTCCGGGCAAGGTCATTTTCCAACACTCTCCTAGCCTCCTTGGGGTCAACCAAGGCATCGACCTAGGGGCAGGTGACAGAGCCCCTCAGAAGTCCTTTACTGGGCCAAAAAATAGAGTTAGAAGTTTGTTCATGAAGATTTCTTGTGTTCTAACAAGGGAAAAGAAAGGATGTTTTGGCTTACCATGGTGCTTGGCCTTCCACCCATATTTGGGGGACATTTCCTTCTATTGGCGGGATTTTAGAGTCGTGATTTTCAGAATTTTCTGAACCCACTGGTCCAGACCTTGAACCCGTGGTGATTCCCATAGGGTAGCTGAAACAAAAGAAACAAGAAAATCAGCAACAATGGGAAACAATATTTTCACTTGTCACAACCCGGATTTCCCCACACTCGGGGGTCGTGATGGCGCCTACTCGTAGAAGCTAGGCAAGCCACAAATCATAAACTCCTACCTACTTTATTTTAAATCCTTTTATCAATCATAACAAAGAGCGTTAAATATTTAAATGACAGCGAAATATGAAATTAAAGTGGAAGACTTAAATTAAATAAGCTGAAAAATAATGCGGAATTCAACATGTGCCTCTACCTAAGAACTGGTGTCACATCATCCACGGACTACTAAGAGTACTAAATACAATCGTTTGAAAGAAATATAACATTGTTTGTCTCGAAAACATGAGATAACAGAATAAAATATAAGATAGAGGAGACGCCGGTCCTGCGGACGCGTGCAAGGCTACCTCGGAGTCTCGGTGGACCGAAGGCAGGCTCCCGAGCTACTGCTGCTGTCCGGGGCCTGGATCTGTGCAAAAGAGCACAGAGTGTAGTATCAGCACAACTGACCCCATGTGCTGGTAAGTGCCTAGCCTAACCTCGGCGAAGTAGTGACGAGGCTAGGACCAGACTACCAAATAAACCTGTGCAGTTATATAATGTACAGCGAAAAGTAAAGCAAAGAATAAACAAGTAAGGATGGGAGGAGGAAACATGTTGCGGGGAGATAACAGTTGAAACAGAATCTCAAGAGAATTATCAGGAAACCAAAGTTCAACTTCTAACAAGGATAAGGAAAACAAAGGCAGGTTTCACTCTCGATTCACAACTCGTTGCAGGCGTGCAACCCGATCCCATTTCATTATATCTCGTGGTAGGTGTACCACCCGCTCCCATTTCACTAAATCTCGTGGTAGGTGTACCACCCGCTCCCATTTTATTAAATCAACAGTTCTTCCAAATGAAATTTACTCCAACAAACGCAACAATTAATACGATTTCATAAGACAACAAGTACACAATAATTATGAATCACTGAGGAAAACAACTAATGACAAGTAGCAATTAATTACAGACTTTAAGGAGCAAATAAGCAATTTAATATTTAGTATGCTAAATGTCAAGTAGCAATTAAGTCACATAAACATGTAGCAATTATAGCATAAATTCAAGGCATAATGTTGCGTAAGGATACCTCGAGCCAATAATAACAAGTAACACAATAAAGGAAAATGCCAACATAAAGAATCACAGTAATAGTGGAATAAGACAATTAATGCAATTGAACCGATTACAACAAGAAAATCAGTAAATAAAAGTAAAGGACAACATAACTCAATTATCATCAAGAATCAGGAAAATCAAAGACAAGTGCACGGCATCACCCTTCGTGCTTTTACTCTCGTCCTCGCCAAGCAATAATATAATGAAAACGTGCACGTCATCACACTTCGTGCTTTTACTCTCTTTCCTCACCAAAGCAATTAGAATAATAAAATGTGCACGGCATCACCCTTCGTGCTTTTACTCTCTTTCCTCAATAAAGCAATTAGAATAATAAAATGTGCACGGCATCACCCTTCGTGCTTTTACTCTCTTTCCTCACATATAATCAATAGAATTGGCACGGAATGGTACATCGTGCGGCACGGCATCACCCTTCGTGCTTTACACTCTTTCCTCACAATAGCTAACAATGCACGGCATCACCCTTCGTGCTTTAACACTCTTTCTCAGCCAAACAACAATCACAAACAAGGGCAAGGAAAATAAACAAGAACATATAGGAATCCCGGCAAGGGAACAACGATTTAACAATTAAATCCCGGCAAGGGAGCAACAAGTAAATAATTAAATCCCAGCAAGGGAACAACAATTAAATAATTAAATCCCGGCAAGGGAACATTTCAATAACTCTTTCTCTATCTTTCACTTGTACTTCATAACTCACTTTACCACTTGAGCCAATGCTCCAAAGGGTTCAATCATCTCATATACTTTCACAATTCATAGTATAACTCGAGCCAATGCTCCAAAATGTTCAAAGGTCTCAATTCCTTCCACAAACTTTTCGCAACAACTAGAAATCATCACCAAAGCAGAATACAACGAAATCATGAAAATCACAATATAAGACTCACGGTCATACTTGACACCAACGTATAGATACTCGTCACCATGCCTATACGTCGTACTCAACAATTATCACATAGCAAATAGGGCTCAACTCCTAATCCCTCAAGCTAAGGTTAGACCAAACACTTACCTCGATGCCTTGAACACAACTCAAGTCTCAATTATAGCTTTACCCCTTGATTCCACCGCCAATTCGCTCGTATCTAATCACAAATTACTTAATTACATCAATAAGTGCTAAATGAATCAACCCCAATGCATTAGAAAATGTACGTTTACCTAAACGTTTTAACCCAAAAGTACTAAAATTCGCCCCGGCCACGTGTCAAAACTCGAGGTTCGAACCAAAACCCGATTACCCATTCCCCCACGAACTCAAATATATAATTTGTTTTGAAATCGGACCTCAAATTGAGGTCCAAATCCCCAATTTTTGAAAAACCTAGGTTCTACCCAAAACACCCAATTTCCCCCATGAAAATCTTTGATTTTAGGTTGAAATCATGTTAAAAGATGTTAATGATTGAAAGAAATGAGTAAAAACTAACTTACAATTGATTTGGAAGAAGGCTTGTTCTTGGAAAATCGCCTAAGTGTGTTTGGGTTTGAGAAAATATGAAAAATGGGGTTTTCAAAATCATTTAAGTATAAAATTGCAGGTCTCAGATGTGGGAATTGCGAACAGGGGTTCGCAATTGCGAACCAACCTCTGCTGGCTTGGGAATTGCGAAAAAAGTTTGGGAAATGCGAATCGGGAATTGCGAAAAAAGTTTGGGAAATGCGAACAAGCCTGGGAATTGCGAAAAATATTTGGGAAATGCGAACAAGCCTGGTAATTGCGAAAAATGTTTGGGAAATGCGAACCTGGGAATTGCGAAGAAAGTTTGGGAAATGCGAACAAGCCTGGTAATTGCGAGAAATGTTTGGGAAATGCGAACCTGGGAATTGCGAAGAAAGTTTGGGAAATGCGAAGTCTGCAGGCTTGCAATTCCTTAAGTCAAAAATTTCACCCCGTGGCCTATCCAAAACTCACCCGAGCCCTCGGGGCTCCAAACCAAATATACACACAACCTCAAAAATATCCTACGGACTTATTCGTGTACTCAAATCACCAAAATAACATCATGAACACCAAATTAAACCTCAAGATCAATGAAATTTCTTAAAACTTCTTTAAACATCAAATTTGCATTTAAGGTCCGAATCACATCAAATGATATCCGTTTTTCATCAAATTTCACAGAAACATCTTAAATCATATATAAGACCTGTAACGGGTGCCGAAATCAAAATACGGGCCCGATACCATCGTGTTCTAATAAAATTTCATTTCAAATTTCCTTAAACAATTTCAGAAAACAATTTCCTTTAAAAATTTATTTCTCGGGCTCGGGACCTCGGAATTCGATTCCGGGCATACGCCCAAGTCCCATATTTTCCTACGGACCCTCCGGGACCGTCAAATCACGAGTCCGGGTCCATTTACCCAAAACGTTGACCGAAGTCAAATTAACTCATTTTATAGCCAAAATTTACCATTTTCACAGATTTTCATATTTAAGCTTTCCGACTACGTGCCCGGATTGTGCACGCATATTGAGGTGATGCTAAAAGAGGTTTTCAAGGCCTCGAAAACACAGATTTTAATTTAAAGCAAGTGATGACCTTTTGGGTCATCACATCACTAAGGAAGAAAGTGAATGACCGAAAACTTATGAAAGCGATACCACAACTCGGGAAAAGTTAGAGTTGTGGTCATGATGATGTCCCTGGTAGCAATGATGACTAATTGTTTCATCCATCCGTGATCGTTGATATTGTCTACGCTAGTGAGGAGGGCATGGTATCCACGCTTGCTAAAGTTTATTACTCCCCCATGAAAAAAATTTGGAGAGTAAAGGTTCATTATGTGTGCAAGGGTTAGGGTTTCCCCAGTCTTCGTGCACAATTAGCGAAGGCAGGCCACCATCCTCCATATAGATGGGCCTACTTGTGCTAAGCAGACAAGATACCGGTGGCAAAACTCTAATATTATTAGGTCAAGCCCCTCACTGGACCCCAGGGTGAATGGACCCAAGGTAAAAGGATACGTATAGACATACGTAAACCCCTCCTTGGAGAAGGTAACCTGCTCTATCATATCCGGAGCGAGGATTTCAAGATTGGGAGAGTTGAAGTCCTCCTTCACAGTTGGGATACTAGAAGGGCGAATGGAGGAGGGATACCTACTAACTGGCCAAATCCGTGAAGATGCAGAAGGAGCCTTCTCTTGAAGGTCGTTTGTGATACTACCATGATGTGGTATGATGATGCTAACAGTGAGAGGATCAGAATCAACTTCAACCTCTTTGTCTTTGTTTTTCTTTGGGCCTCCGCCGAAGAGAATACCAGTGTTTTCGAAGAAAACAGCGAAAGAATCCATTGTAACAAAAGGTTAGTAAAATTCTTTGAGAAAGTTGAAGAAGATGGAAAGTTTCTAAGAAGATGCAAAGAAGAAGAAAGGCTTATGAAAAAAGTGAAGAAGTAAAAATGTTGAGTAGCAAGGAAGTTATAGACAACAAAAATCGTGGTCATGATTACTTTGAAAACCGGCAAAAATATTTGATGAATCATGGGGCATCATGTGTTCGGGGTATTAAATGTAAGAAGACATGCGTCCTTTTAAGCTTCAGAGACTGTTTAGGATTTTTTTTGCCAAGAAAGGTAATCTTCACCAACTTTCCAGTAACACTAAGATATGTCACTAGAAAATGGGGGGACTATCTGTATGGGGTGAAATTGGTTTACAATGGATGGTCAAACGGTAACATGACACATGAAACCGAAGATAGACAAAGGGCAGGTCAGGAAACAACCAATACCGGACACATCGAATGTAATCAATACTGGGTAAATCCTGAAGGGAGCACAGTCGGTGGTAGGAGTTCAAAGGTCTGTCATCGGAAAATATTCAATGAGATAATATTCGTTAACAATAAATGAGCGACCATTGTGCAGAATACTTGCACTCAAGGTCCACTGTTACATACACACCAACTTTTTTATTACCATTTAAGAGGGGCTTGATCGTAGGATCTTGTTTCCCTAGGTAGAGCTATAAATAGCAAGCTCAACAGCCATTATAGGGACAGGAAACATTCTATATAAAAAAGGCTACATTTTACTATTTTGCTCTTAAATTAATAGTTTTCTTTCGCTTTGTCGTTATTCTCATTTGTGCTCTCAGAGACGCTGAGTTCGGAGCCAGGATTGTTATCTTTTCCAATTTTAATTGTTAAATCTCAATTTTAATCCTATCTCTTTATTATTTTTGGAAATTCGCTTGTCTATTAATCACGTAATAAATACAACAGTACCATTTTACAGGTAAACACTTTACCCTTTAACGTGAAACATTTTGGTGCGAATTTAGATTTGTCGGGCTTCAAAACGAATACCATATACTGAATGAAAAACTAACAACAACAAAAAAAGAACGAGCATTGTTTGCTTACAAGAATTTTCATCCAGTATTCTTTTTAAGAACCAATGTTAACTTGTCCCATGTTAAGAAAAGTAGTGTAATTATAGGGTGTGTTTGGTACGAAGGAAAATGTTTTTCATGAAAAATGAATAGTTTTATCACATAATTTTCTTTGTTTGGTTTGTGAGTGAAAAATATTTTTCGAAAAATATTTTCTAATGTTTGGTTAGAGAGTAGATAATATCTTTTTGGAAAATAATTTTTTATGCTACTCTTTTCACCCCCGCCCCAAAAAAAATACCAACGTTTTTAGGACTATCTTTTCTCCAACTGTTTAATTATTCTTTTAAAAATTCATACAAACCAAAAGGAACTAATGTATTGTTTTACTTTTTCACACAAAAACATCGTTAATATTTGAGCTCCATAACTAAAAAAATACTTTATTTCGTTGAAAAGGAAAGTACTCATTTTATTGAAATGAAAGAAAATACTTTTTCTACATCATGAAAATAAAGTACTCAATACTCATTTGATTGAAATGAAAAAAAAATATTTTGTATACATCATGAAAAGAAAGTACTCGTTTTGTTGAATGAAAGAAATTTTTTTTTTCTAAATCATGAAAAAAAATACTCATTTTTTTGAAATAAAAAAAAAAAGCACTCTATCTACAACATGAAAAGAAAGAACTCTTTATTTAAGGTAGGGTTAGGGTGGTGGGTGGGTTGGGGTAGGGGGTGGGGAAGGTGTGGGGGTGAGTTGGTGAGGGTTAGTGGGGATGGAGAATAGGGTGGGGAAGGTTGAAATGAGTTTTGAAAAATATTTTCCTTTCTCTTGATAGAAAAATATTTTCCTCCAATTGGAGGTGAAGGAACGCGATAAATCTAAACACATTAGATAGCGTATAAATCGTAAAACGATAACTTACTTGTTCTTTGTGAAGTGAAAGCGAAAATTTAAGCGAACCGCGGCTGGAATCACTGGTCGGTGGTGGTTGTCACAATGTGTTGGAGCAACTCCCTATTCCACTGTCTAAACCCTAGTCTGACTTTAGGAGAAGACTAGGCGTAGAAAAGTACTATAGAGTGTGATTATTTATTGTACATAGTAAGTCACTTATATAGGAAATATTAGGGTTACCGTAATTACTAAAATTACTGTGCTTTGCACTTGCGGACCCTAAGAGAACCCCTTATGGGTGGACTCTATTTCCTACATCTCCCACTCACACATAATGGGAGTGCTCATGTAGTCTGAGAAACATATTCTCAACTCATCTCCTTAATCATTCATACAGGGAAGTAGACCGTGCAACCAACATACTATGAGAGCTAAGTGCTATACATCTGTTAGAAGTATATAGCCTCTCGTCGAGTGCGAACCTGCAAGTAGATCATAAAGTATGAAGTACCCTAGATCATATGAATCACATTTGCTATAATCTCAAAACCTCATATATCATTAATTTTTGTATTCACAACCATAACTCATAAGTTATAACTGGTGCACCAGTGAACACGAATAAATGAGATTCGATGATCTTCCTCTTCTCACAATCCCCTTAGCAGTAGTTTAATTGCTTATCTAGATATGCTCCGTTAGACCGAATCTGTGTACATGGTCTTTTGGAAACACACTAAGATAGCTAACATCATATTAAGTCTCAAGTATCTGAGTGTACAAAATCTTGAGCCAACATAAAAGCTCTGGGTCTCACACAACAATAAGTTAAGAATAGACTTATGTTAACCCAATGGGTCGATATTAGCACACATGGGATGAAATACGTGCTACAGCATTTTCTCCTTTTTCTCAAGGAGCGTATGTCTTTATCTCATAAAGAATGTTGTACAGATGATATTTAGACACCATAAGTATCTAAATTTGAGTTCCTTGATCTATAAAATCAAATTTAACTCACATCTAGCTCACAAAGTAAACTAGGTGAACGTTTTTCACCCTAATGACCTTATGTCATTGTTTAAGCGATATTCTGATTTTAAGTGAATAGCTCTCAAATTACCCTTATGATAATTTTGCTTAAAATCATGTCTCATCTCCTCACATCACTAAGATAAGGAGACGGTTGCTTGTGTGAGAAGGCCAACCTCTTGTCTACTCGACATACTTATTAAAAAATGAACAAAGAATGTACATAACATTCAACAATAAAAATAGGTATGTATGTAAATCTATTTTATTGATAATTAAAGAACATCAGTTTTGTGAACACGAAAATTGAATAACAAAATGAAGAATATCAAAGTCTATGCAAGCCTTGAGACCTAGTGTGTCTCACAAATGCATCTCTAGACAAAGGCTTAGTCAATGGATCTGCTAACATATCTTTTGGAGACACATACTTTACTTTTACTACCTTGCGTCTAACCATGTCTCTCGCATAGTTATACGTGATATCTATGTGTTTGGTTTTACGGTGAAACTTAGGGTCCTTAGTAGAGGATATTACAGCTTCATTGTCACAGTACACTAACACTGATTCAGTATTTTCTGCAATATCCAACAAGTGTTCCAAAAACTTGTTCAACCAAATAACTTCTTGTGCTGCTGATGCGAGAGCCACATATTCAGCTTCCATCATAGATAGTGATACGCATGATTGTTTCTTACTACCCCATGATACAGCACCATCACTGACTAAGAAAACACATCCTGAGGTAGACTTCCTCTCATCTAGGTCTCCTCCATGATCAGCATCACTGTATCCAACTAATTGCAGATCCTTGTCGCCTTAGTAACAAAACGCATAATCAGTAGTCCCCTTCAGATATCTCATGATCCTCTTTACTGCTTGCCAATGTGCTAAACCTGGGTCAGTTTGTTGCTACTTGCCAAGCCAACTGCTTGACAGATATCAGGTCTAGTGCACACCATAGCATACATTAGACTTCCGACTGTGCCCCTATAAGGAACTTGGCTCATTCTTTCTGTCTCTTCAGGAGTCTTAGGACACATCTGACTTCCCAAGGTATGGCCTTTGCTGATAAGAGTTTCAACTGGGCTACTATTTTGCATATTGAATCGTTCAAGAACTTTTCTAATGTAATTCTCTTGTGAGAGATACAATAATTTCTTTGGACGATCTCTTGAAATCTTAACTCCAAGAATATATGTATCTTCACCCATATTTTTCATCTCAAATTGGGATGATAACCATGACTTTATCTCGGTTATAAACTCCTTATCATTTCCAGCTATAAGTATGTCATCAACATACAATGTTAAAATCACAAGCTTGTTCCTTGATCTTTTGGTATAAACATAATGGTTTTCATCCATCATGGTAAAACCATTGGATACAAGAACATTCTGAAAGCATATGTACCACTGCCTTGAAAATTGTTTGAGGCCATAAATAGACTTCAAAGGTCTACAAACCTTTTGTTCGTGGCACTTTTCAGTGAAACATTTAGGTTGTTCCATATAAATTTTTTCATCTAATTCTCCATTGAGAAAGGCAGTCTTTACATTCATTTGATGTAATTCAAGATCCAAGTTTGCAACAATAGCTAGAACCAGGCGAACCGAGGTAAATCGTACAGTATGCGAGAAAGTCTCTTCATTGTCTATTCCTTTCTGTTGTGTATACCCTTTTGCCACCAATCGAGCCTTATATCTCTCAACTGTTCCATTAGCCTTGAGCTTAATTTTGAGAACCCATTTGCTCCCAATTGTTTTGCGTCCTTCAGGGAGGTCAACTAGTTCCCAAACTTTGTTGACTCTCATAGACTCCAATTTATCTTCCATTGCTTTTGTCCATTAATCCTTAGAAGGGCATGAGAGAGCCTCTTTTACATTTTTAGGTTCTTTTTCTTCTTGTAGGAGCATCATAAATAGTTCGCCGCCTTCAATATCAAATCGTCAAAAGGAATTTTTTTACGAGAACCACGTCTTATTTGTGATTCATCATTGTTCCCATTTGGATCAATGTTTCTCCCACTCGGATCAAGAACATTCATCCTGCTCCCACTTGGAACAAGATTTGTGACCATCTCGCTCCCACTTGGAACAAGATCCATTTGGTCATTTTCATTAAATGTAGAATGATTACTTTCATTCACATCTAATGATGAAGGAGGTTGTTGATGAGAAACTAATTCATCATCTACTAAAATTCTTCCACTCGAATGAAGTTATCCTTGTACTTCTTGATCCATTATCTTAAATAAGGTTAGGTCTTGACCTACCTCTCCCTTCTTAGGGAACTCATCCTCTAAGAATGTGGTATCTCGTGATTCAAGCTCAGTTACACTCCCAATGTCTTGATGACCTATAAAAACATAACCCTTTGAGGTTTCAGAGTATCTTATAAAGATACTTTTCTTTCCCTCGGGCCTAATTTGCCATATTTGTGAGAGGAATCATGTTGTATAGGCAACAAAATCCCAAGGTCTTAATACACTCAGGTCGGATTGTCTTCCAGTACACAACTCATATGGAGTAGTAGTAATTGATTTTGTCGGCACTCGGTTAAGTACAAAGGTGGCACTAAGCAACACATCACCCCAGTAACTAAATGGGAGGTTAGCTTGTGCCATCACTGACCTAACCATTTCTAGGAGAATTCTGTTTCTTCTCTCCCCAAGACCATTTTGTTGTGGAGTATTTGGGATAGTCAACTGATGAACTATTCCCTTTTCATTATATAAATTATTAAACTGGGTTGATATGTATTCACGACACGGTTAGTTCGAAGAGCTTTTATCTTCTTATCTAATTAATTTTCCACTAAGTTCATATATCGTTTGAAGCAACTTATTGCTTCTGATTTGTGAAAATTAAAATAGACATAACTGAAATGGATAAAGTCATCAATAGATGTGATGAAACAACTTTCTCCATGCCTATCCCTAACATTCATAGGCCCGCCGATGTCCGAATGGACTAATTGCAAAGGATATTCAGCTCTAGTCGCCTGGCCAAAATGTTTTCTTGACTTTCCGTCTAGACAATTTTCACAAGTGGACAATTTAATATGTTCAATGTTGGAAAGCAAACCTTTTTTCTCTAACCTTTGCATTCTTTGTTGGCCAATATGATCAAGTCTAGCATGCGATATGTTTACATCACTATCATATTTATGTGAAGAAACAAACATAGAAAAACTAGCATTATTATTAAACAAATCACAATCCAAATCCATAATAATTAAACCTCCGGTCACATGACTAAAACCAAATAAAGTTGGACCAAAAGTCAACTTGGCAAAATTGCCATGACAAAACAAGTCAAATCCTAGCTTAAGAAAAACTGAATCTGAAATAACATTCCGGCGAATTGTTGGTGCAACGAGAACATCATGTAGTATTAGGTCTCGACCACCACGCATGACTAACTTTGTCACGACCCAAGTTCTCCCTCCGTGAACCGTCGTGACGGCACCCAGTCTCTACGACTAGGTAAGCCTAACACTTTGCGGAAATGAAATAAAAGCATGAACATTAACTACTAACAGTAACAAATATCTAATAAGAAATCGAATGCCACTCAACATATACAATTATCACCTCTGAAATGTACCAAGCAATTCCCAAAACCCGAAATACCGTAAGTCACAAGCTACTAAGAAGTCTTAACTGTTTTATACATCATTTCTACAGAAAGAAGGAAAAATGAACATAGGGGAATAGAGGGGGACTCCGAGGATCTGCCGGTGTGGGCAGATATACCTTGAAGTATCCAATAAGCAGCAACGATTGCAACTAGTGATGAGGCTGGTAAGATGAACCTGGATCTGCACACGAAAAATATGTGCAGGAAAGGGCATGAGTACACCACAACGGTACCCAGTAAGTGCCAAGCCTAACCTCGGTCGAGTAGTGACGAGATCAGGTCAGGTCCCTACTGGTATATACATAATAAAATATAACAGAATGAAATATCGCAGTAAGAGGAAATACTGAAGTTTAACAAGAAATATAAACATAGAAGAACAACAGCTGAGAACACAGAGATAACAACAGGGGATCTCCCGGAATACTGTTCCATAGTCCCAAAGTAACTATACAGTGCTGGGGGATCTCCCGGAATACCGTTCCGTAGTCCCAATAAATATGCAGTACAGGGGGATCTCCCGGAATATCGTTTTGTAGTCCCAAAGTAAATATGCAGCTCAAACAATAGATTTACAACTACAACATGGAAATCCTAAGATTTAGACTATGTACAAGTCAACGTAGTAGCAGTATTCACTAAGCATGTTGTACAGAGTTCAGATAAGCAACTAAGACACGTAGACATGCTGTTCTAAACTAAACAGGATAATTACATATGCTAGTGGCTCAGTTAAAGGAAAACAAATATTTTACTTAATGAAAATGGAGTTTTTCAACAAATAGCCCGTGTACGCACTCGTCACTTCACGTACACGGTACTCATATATCAAACAGTACCAATCCTAAGGGGAGTTCCCCCACACAAGGTTAGGCACGCCACTTACCTCGAACCAAGCTCAAACCAATCCGTCACAATGCTCTTTCCACATATATCTGACTCCGAATGGCCCAAATATAGCCAAAACCAATTACATAACATAAATATAACTACAAGAAACTAATCTAGCTAATGAAATGAAAGCTAAGGCAAGAAATTGGAAAATCGCCCAAAAAGCCTCCCCGGGCCCACGTCTCGGAATCGGGTAAAAGTTACGAATTATGAACACCCATTCACTCACGAGTTCATTCGTACCAAAATTGTCCAAATCCGATGTCAAAATCCCAATCAAAACTTGAAATCTTAGTTGAAGAACTTCTTCCCATTTTTTTTCCAATTTTCACCCCAAATCCGAAATTCAATGATAAAATTAATGATAGATTAGTGGGATATAACCAAAACCAAGTTAAGAATCATTACTCAATTGATATCTCTGAAAATCTCTCAGAATCTCGCACAAATCCGAGCTCCCAAACTCATGTTTTGATAAAAATTGGCTAACCCTCGTTTTTGAAATGTTTAAGTACTACACAGTAATTTCTTCTTAGCGAACGCGGTCAAAGCCTCGCGTTCGCGAAGTACAAGCTGCTTCAGTCCAAAAAATAACTCATCGCGAACGCGAAGCTCAACTAGCCCAACCCTACACGAATGCGGGCCCCTCATCGCGAACGCGTAGGCTATTATGCCTGGAACTCATCTGACCGTTGACTCTACACGAACGCGAGGTCCTTATCATGAATGCATAGCCTTAGTGTTCCATACCTTTGTGAATGCGGGAGCAACATCGCAAACGCGAAGAACAAACTCAGCTGCCTTCCCAGATGCTCTACACGATCCCAAGACCTCTCTCGTGAACGCGATGAAGGATTGTTTGCAACAAAAACACCAGAAATCAGCTATCTTTCAAGTTAAAAAACTAGTCCGTTAAGCACCCGAAACTCACCCGAGGCCCACGAGACCTCAACCAAACATACCAACTAATCCTAAAATACCATACAAACTTAGTCAAGCCCTCAAATCACATCAAACAACGCTAAAATCACGAATCACCCTCCAATTCAAACTTAATGAACTTGAAACTTCAAATTTCCACAACCGATGCCGAAACCTATCAAAACCATGTTCAATTGACCTCAAATTTTGCACACAAGTCATATTCAACATTACGGACCTACTCCAACTTTCGAAATCGGATTCCGACCCCGATATCAAAAATTAAATAGTTCCGACTACGTTCCAAATCTTAAGACTTAAGCCTCCATTTAGGGACTAAGTGTCCCAAAACACTCCAAAAACCAAAACAAAACCTCCCGTCAAGTCACAATATCAGAAAAAGATACGTGGAAAGCAGTTATCGGGGATCTATAACTCTCAAAACGATCGGCCGAGTCGTTACAAACTTGCATGTACCGATCCTTTCAACAACAACTTTATTGTTGTTGCCCACATATATCCACTTTGCTCCATGCAGAACTCGCCGAAATTCAACAAAAATAGTATGTTCCCGGGCTATGTGGTCGTTGCTTCTGAGTCTACAATCCACAAAGGATTAGATACAGTTAGAAAAATAGAACTAGAAACAAAAAGTTAAACTAATTCGAGCATCGTGAAATACCTTTCTAGGAGGATCAGAGCAATCTCTGGCATAGTGACCCTTTTTGTGACAATTATAGCATTTTACTTTAGCAACTTTGACATGTTTGGGACATCTGTTCCTGCCTTTTTCGGTCTTTTCCCTTTTAGCAGGCTGAGCTTGTTGAGCTTGAGGTGGCCCTCTCTTCTTTCCCGGCTCATTTTCTTTGAATCACTCTTGGTTTTGGAGGTTGTTGCCATGTGCAACTGAGCGATTGGATTTGCAGCCTCAAGTCGTTGCTCCTCTAACTCAAGATGCCTTCGGACACCTTCCAGAGTTGTGATTCGCTCATTTTGGGTCAAATTCATTTTCATATAATCCCAAGAACTATGTAAAGAGTGTATGACAGCTTGGATTTGTTAATCATCAGCCAACACATGACCTGCATCTTTCAACTCCCGAATCATATTTGCCATTTGCCTCAGATGTGTTTTCATTGAATGTTTTGGGTGTTTCTTATATAAATCAAATTTCATCGTTAAGGATCACATCCTTGCAGTGGAACAGTACCAAACTTTTTCCTAAAAGCATTCCAAAGATCTATAGCTCTTTGGTGATCCTTAAACTCCCTTAGGATGTCATCATCCAAGGTGCTCAACAATGTAACGCGAGCAATGAAGTTCTTTTTCTTCCAACTGTCATAGGCTTCACGCTCACGCCTATACTGAGCAGTGTTGCCTTCCTCAGGCTCATTCATGACATTGTTAATGACCTCCAGATCTTTTTGCTCCACTAGCATATACTGGACTTTCAAGCTATAGGTTTCATAGTTGTCACCATTGAGTTTCAACCCTTTGTTGAGCTCATCAACAATATTTTTCGAAGCAGTAGTCATTCTTTAATAAAATAAAAAATATTATGAGGATCATGTAAAAAAATAACGCAAGGCACGATGTTTAACATACGTACATACATATTATGACACTAAGCATCAATTCATTAAGTTAATAAACACATACATTAATAATGGAGTTGAAAGTTTACTATGTTCCCAATCATCGTCCAATTTTTTATCTAAGTGTCTTCATCATGTTTAAGACAACATAATTATTTATCATGATTTTATAATCCCATGTGGATCATACAAAATTAATGTCAAACAAATTAACATTTATTACATGCTATTTAAATTAACATAAAATTTATTTTAATGTTAAACTAAATAACATATTAAACAAGCTAAATAAATTAACAAGTATTGCTAATATTAAACTGATTAATATTGATTTCATGCTCAACAAATTAACATAAAGCATGTGTTAAACTAATTAGCAAAAATAATGTTAAAACAATTAACATTTCGAGCATGTTAAACAAACAATAAATAAATATAATGTTAAATAAATTAACATTTTAAGCATGTTAAACAAATTAACAAGTAATTATAATGTTAAACAAATTAACATTTCAAACAATTGAGATAATAAAATAATAATTTTTATAAAAGAATATAAATATTAAATTTATATTCTAAAAATTAAGTCCATATGACTAATTTTCGAAATATGAAATTTATTTTAAAAAGACAAAACCTATTGTAGATTTTAATTTAGTCCATTAGCCCAATTAATATTTTAGAAGACACAAACTGGGCCTTTAGCCCATAAAAATTCTGCCAATATAAAATTGAGGATTTTTCAGAAATCACAATTGTTTAGTGGCTATTAACTTCCTATAGCTACCATATACATAATTACTTTCCATAGCTATGTAACGACCCGACAGGTCATTTTGAGAGTATTAGCCCCGATCCCCTATTTATTGTCCCCTCTGCTTCATTTTATGCTTACTTGACTTGTCAGGATGCTTGGTGTCGGGATCGGGAGAGTTTTCGCAGTGGAATGGGACACATAATCCCTAAGTATGCAGTTTGAGTTGTAAGAGTTGATCGTAGTTTGGCTTGTGTGAAGACGACTCAGGAATGGAGTTTTGTTGGTTCCAATAGCTTCGTATGGTGATTTTGGTCTTAGAGGCGTGTCTGGATGTGGATTTGGCGGTCCGTAGTTCATTCCAGCGTTGTTTGGCGAAAGTTGGAAATTTGAGGATTTTTGGAAGTTTGACCGGGAGTGAACTTTTTGATATCGGGTTCAGATTCCGATTCCGAAAGTTGGAGTAGGTCCGTAATGTCAAGTGTGACTTGTGTGCAAAATTTAAGGTCAATCGGACGTGATTTGATAGGTTTCGGCATTGTTTGTAGAAGTTGAAATTTCCTTAGTTCATTAGGCTTGAATCGATGTGCGATCCGTGGTTTTAGCATTATTTGATGTGACTTGAAGGCTCGACTAAGTTCATATGATGTTTTAGGACTTGTTATTTGGTTGAGGTCCCGGGGGCCTCGGGTGTGATTTGGATCATGTTCGGAATATTTCGGGATTTGTTGAATTGCAGAAAATCACTAATGCTGGTTTCCTTCAGTGCATTCACCAGAGGGTCTCACGTTCGCGAAGGGGTTCTGGGTGGCAGGTGAAGAATTATCTTCATGTTTGCGTATGAGCCCACGCGTTCGCGAAGAATAATGGCAGAGGGGTGGACCTCACGCTTGGCCTATGCATTTGCGTGAGAGGATCCCCGTTCGTGAAGGCCTGGGGTCAGTGAGCATCGCGTTCGTGAGTGGGCCCTCGCGTTCGTGTGAGAAGTTTTTTGGGCAGTAGCATTTTATACTTCGCGAACGCGAGGAAGCTTCCGCGTTCGTGAAGAAGGAAACACCTGGGCAGATTTAAATGTTCAAACATGAGGGTTTGAGTTCATAACACAAAAATTGATTTGGGAGCTCGATGGGAGGCGATTCTTGGAGAGATTTTCACGTGGCTATTTGGGGTAAGTGATCCTTACCTAGTTTTGGTTAATTACCATGATTATGTCTTTAATTTCATTATTAAATTAGTGATTTGGGGTGGAAAATTAGGGGGAAATGGAAGAAAGTTCTTAGACCCAATTTTGAGGTTTTGATCGAGATTTTGGTACCAGATTTGAGTAATTTTGGTATGGATGAACTCGTGGTTGAACATGTGTTCGAATTTTGTGACTTTTACCCGATTCCAAGACATGGGCCTGGGTCGACTTTTTGGGGCAATTTTCTAATTTCTTGTTAAAGTCTTGATTTCATTAATTAGATTAGTTTCTTGTAGTTATACTTATAGTATGAAATTACTTTTGACTAGATTTGGGCCATTCGGAGTCGGAAAGTCGAGGGAAAGGCATTCTTGTTGACTGATTGAGTTTGGTTTGAGGTAAATGACTTGTCTAACTGTCACGACCCGGAATTCCCACCCTCGGGAGTCGTGATGGCGCCTACTAATAGGAGCTAGGCAAGCCAACTTAATTAGCAATTTCATTAAACACATGTTCCTTTTTAACAATTAACGGCATTAAATAAAGGCGACAGAATTAAAATCATAAGCGGAAGACTTAAATGTAGATAGATGATCAATGATACAGAAGCTCCAACACATATATCTGTACCCCGGGACTGGAGTCACATCCTCACGAACATCTAAGGAGTACTACATACAAAGTCTGAAAGAAACATAATCTGTTTATCTCGGGTACAATGAGATGACAGCCAAAGCGTAAAGATCGAAGGGAGACGCCGGGCCTGCGGACGCCTGCAAGCTACCTCGGGTCTCTCTGGACTGAAGGTTCACCCCCGTGCTAATGCTGCTGCTGCTGCTCAATACCTGGACCTGTGCAAAAATGCACAGAGTGTAGCATCGGCACAACCGACCCCATGTGCTGGTAAGTGCCTAGCCTAACCCCGGCGAAGTAGTGACGAGGCTAGACTGGACCCTACATAAACCTATGCAATTTTAAATATACAACGGAAATCGAAGTACACGGCAATTAATAGTATGGGAGGGGAAACATGCTGTGGGGAGATAACAAGATTAACAGTAAGTCCGAAGTAATCAATCTAGGTGCAATTTACAATTTTAAAGCGAACAAGAAACTAATACCAATACTAAACACATTTGCATCAATAACTGTTGCGGCGTGCAACCCGATCCACAATTATCACTGTTGCGGCGTGCAACCTGATCCACATTTATCACTGTTGCGGCGTGCAACCCGATCCACAATTATCACTGTTGCGGCGTGCAACCCGATCCACAATTATCACTGTTGCGGCGTGCAACCTGATCCACAATTAACATTGTTACGGCGTGCAACCCGATCCACAATTAACACTGTTGCGGCGTGCAACCCGATCCGTAATGTATACCTCTCAACCTTGCCCAAGCAACAGTCACCAATAAAGGGCAAAGGAGTAAACAAGTATTTGGAATGAAATCCCAACAAGGGTACACAATCAACCAATAACAACCATGCAAGAGTAAATCGTTATTTCTCTTTTTCTTTCATTTTCATATCCTAACTCTCATTAGCACTCGTGCCAAGCTCTAAGGCATTTCTCACTTCACACGCTCTCACCATTTGTATTTCAAACCGAGCCAATGCTCCATGAAGTTCTACAATCACAATATCTTTCACAATGGGTTTACCACGTATAGAAGTCATTAATGACATGGAAGGCATAACAATATCCAAACAACTCACATATAAGGACTCACGGTCACGCTAGACCCCAATGTATAGGAACTCGTCACCATGCCTATACATCGTACTCGATCATTTAGCAATTAGCAAACAAGACTCGACTCTTATTCCCTCAAGCTAGGGTTAAACCAAACACTTACCTCAACTTCCACGGCCAATACAATCCTCCACGACCGCTTTCCCTCTCGAATTCGGCTCCAACTCGACCAAATCTATGCAATAAGGACTTCATGATATCAATATGTGCTAAACAAATCAAACCCAATGACTAATTATAGCTTTTTGATCAATTTACCCCAAAAGGTCAAAAATGCCCCCGGGCGCACTCGGTCAAAACCCGAGGTTCGAACCAAAGCCCGTCTACCCATTCCCCCATGAACTCAAATATGTAAGTTATTTTGGAATCGGACCCCGAATTGAGGTCCAAAACCCCCAATTTTAGAAAACCTAGGTTCTACCCTAAATTCCCAATTTCCCCATTAAACTTTGTTTTGAAGTTGAAATTATGTTTAAGGAAGTTAAGGAGTAAAGAAAATCAGTTAGAAAACACTTACCAATCGTTTTGAAGAAGTGGAATCGTTTGGAAAATCGCCTCTTATGTTTTGGGTTCTGAAAAAGTGAAAAATGACTGAAAATCCCGACTTTATATACTGTGCTGAAGGCTGGAGCAGACCGCACAAAAATGCTCCACGGCCGCGCCGAGGAAGGGAAGAAAAATGACTCTTTAAACCTACCCAGCGCGGACCGCACTGATTTGGTGCGCGGCCGCGCTGGTTGAATGGACCCAAGACCCATTCTCTGAATCCCCCAGCGCGGACCGCACTGATTTGGTGCGCGGCCGCGCTGGTCGACCTAGACTTCACTGGCCCTCTGAACCTAGCCACGCGGACCGCGCAGAGATGCACTGCAGCCGCGCGGCTTCCAGCGCGGACCGCGCGAAAATTACCGCGGCCGCGCTGGGGGCCTGCAACCCCTGAACCTGCAACCATCTGCTATTTTTTTCTAGCCTAAGACCTCCCGGGACCTACTCAAAACTCACCCGAGCCCTCGGGGCTCCAAACCGAACATACATATAAACTCAAAAACATCCTACAGACTCATCCGTGCGATCAAATCGCCCAAACAACATCATAATCATCAAATTAGGCCTCAAGACCCAGGATTTCCTTCCAGTTTCCATGAAACATCAAATTTACTGCTTCTAGCTCAAAACACGTCAAATGACGTCCAAATCTAACCAAACTTCACAGCAATTGCTTAACTCATATTTAAGACTTGTGCCGGGCGTCGGAACCAAAATACGAGCCCAACAGCACAGTCTTCTAAACAAATAACACTTTCCAATTCTTTAATTATTATCAGAAAATAATTTCACACAAAAATTCATTCCTCGGACTCGGGACCTCGGAATTTGATTCCGCGCACACCCCCAAGTCTCGTATTTTCCTACGACCCTCCGGGACTGTCGAATCACGAGTCCGGGTCCGTTTGCCCAAAACGTTGACCGAAGTCAAACTTAATCGATTAAAACATCAGAATTTATTATTTTTCTCACAAATTCATATTTAAACGTTCCGGCTACGCGCCCGGACTGCGCACACAAACTCGAGGCAACCCCCAAGTGAGGTTTTCACGACCTCAGAAATACAGAGCGAGTAGGAATACCGGTGATGACCCTTTGATTCGTCACATTCTCCACCTCTAAAATAACCGCTCGTCCTTGAAGGGACAAAAGAAAGGAGTACCTGAGTCGGGGAAAAGATGGGGATAACGGCTCCGCATGTCAGACTCGGACTCCCAGGTCGATGCCTCAGGAGGCTGACCTCTCCACTGAACACGAACAGAAGGAAAACTCTTGGATCTCAACTGACGAATCTGCCGGTCCAGAATAGCTACCGGCTCCTCCTCATAGGATAAGTCCTTGTCCAACTGGACAGAACTGAAATCTAACACGTGGGCAGGATCGTCGTGATACCTCCGAAGCATGGATACATGGAACACTGGGTGCACGGCTGATAAGCTGGGCGGCAGCGCAAGTCTATAAGCCACCTCTCCCACTCGATCAAGAATCTCAAACGGGCCAATGTACCTAGGGCTAAGCTTTCCCTTCTTCCCAAATCTCATCACGCCCTTCATAGGCGACACTCGGAGCAATACTCGCTCACCAACCATGAAAGCTACATCTCGAACCTTACGGTCTGCATAACTCTTCTGCCTGGACTGAGCTGAACGAAGCCTCTCCTGAATGATCTTGACCTTATCCAAGGCCTCCTGAACCAAATCCGTACCTATCAACCGAGCCTCTCCCGGCTCAAACCATCCAACCGGAGACCGGCAACGCCTACCATATAAAGCCTCATAAGGAGCCATCTGGATGCTCGACTGGTAGCTGTTGTTGTAAGCAAACTCCGCCAAAGGCAAGAACTGATCCCACAAACCTCCAAAATCAATAACACAAGCTCGGAGCATATCCTCCAAAATCTGAATAGTCCGCTCGGACTGACCGTCCGTCTGGGGATGAAATATTGTGCTCAAGTCTACCCGTGTGCCCAGCTCTCGCTGAACCGCTCTCCAGAAGCGTGAGGTAAACTGCGTACCCTGATCCGAAATGATAGACACGGGTACACCATGAAGGCGAAAAATCTCTCGAATATAGATCTCTACGAACCTCTCAGAAGAAGAGGAGAATGCCACAGGAATGAAATGCGCTGACTTGGTCAGCCTATCAACAATAACCCATATCGCATCAAACTTCCTCCGGGTCAACGGAAGTCCAGTAACAAAGTCCATAGTAATCCGCTCCCATTTCCACTCGGGAAGCTCAATCCTCTGATGTAAACCACCAGGCCTCTGATGCTCGTACTTAACCTGCTGACAATTCAAACAACGAGCCACATATGCTACGATATCCTTCTTCATCCTAGGCCACCAATAATGCTGCCGCAAGTCCCGATACATCTTCGCGGTGCCCGGGTGAATAGAGTACCTGGAGCTATGGGCCTCCTCTAAAATCAACTCTCGGATCCCATCGACATTGGGCACACAAACTCGCCCCTGCAATCTCAAAACACCATCATCACCTAAGGTAACCTGCTTGGCACCTCCTCGCTGCATCGTGTCTCTAAGGACACATAAATGGGGATCATCAAACTGCCGATCACGGATACGCTCCAATAACGAAGAACGAGCAACCGTGCAAGCTAACACACGACTGGGCTCAGAAACATCCAGTCTCACGAACTGATTGGCTAAAGCCTGAACGTCCGCCTCTGACTGACTGGAATATAAGCAAGACTGCCCATACTGGCTGACTTCCTACTCAAAGCGTCGGCCACCACATTGGCCTTCCCCGGATGATATAAAATAGTGACATCATAATCCTTCAACAACTCCAACCACCTCCTCTGCCTCAAATTCAACTCCTTCTGCTTGAACAAGTACTAAAGACTCTTGTGGTCAGTGAACACCTCACATGCCACGCCATACAAATAGTGCCTCCAAATCTTCAAGGCGTGGACAATAGCCGCCAACTCTAAATCATGCACTGGATAGTTTTTCTCATGAATCTTCAACTGCCTCGAAGCATAGGCTATAACCTTGCCATCCTGCATCAATACTGCACCAAAGTCCAATTCGGGAAGCATCACAATAGACGGTATAAGGCCCAGATCCCATGGGCAAGACCAACACCGGTGCCGTAGTCAGGGCTGTCTTGAGCTTTTGAAAGCTCGCCTCACACTCCCCCGACCATCCGAACTGGGCACCCTTCTGGGTCAACCTGGTCATCGGGGCTGCTATAGATGAAAACCCCTCCACAAACCGACGGTAGTAGCCTGCTAACCCCAAGAAGCTCCGAATCTCCGTCGCTGATGCTGGTCTAGGCCAGTTCTTGACTGCCTCTATCTTCATCAGGTCCACCTGAATACCCTCAGCTGATACAACGTGACCCAAAAATGCTACTGAACTCAGCCAGAACTCACACTTGGAGAACTTGGAATATAGCTGACTATCCCTCAGAGTCTGAACACATCAATAGCAACAATAGCACGACAAAGACCTCGTGCAGCCCTTCAACAGCAACTGCACGGCAGAGACCTCGTGCATCACAGTACCAACAGTCGCACGGCAGAAACCTCGTGCATCACAGTATCAACAATCGCACGGCAGAAACCTCGTGCATCACAATATCAACAACCGCCCGGCAGAAACCTCGTGCATCACAATATCACCAATCGCACGACAGAAACCTCGTGCATCACAATATCAACAATCGCACGACAAAAACCTCGTACATCACGATATCAATGCAACACAACAAATGACAATATATGCAGGAACAAAGCAAGAGGATCAACTCAAGAAATTCCGTTCACCAAAAGACGGTACAACTAACTCACAAGGAATAACCGTGACAGAGAAATACTACGCGCAATAAGAACAACTCAGCAAGGGAGAGATAATATGAAACAACGATTCCATAACACTAAGTTCAACAACAAGGAAGTTAACATGAATCAAATAATTACAATTAAGGAAATTTCAACTAAACACGGGATATCTAACTTCTTTCCAATTAAGACCAATTAATCACGCGAGAGGTAGAATAATGCTTTCCAGATAAAGACAAGCAGTTAGAAATGCTAATGTGACTACCGAAGGGTAATTGTCTCCAGTTAAACAAGTAAAAGTCGATTAGGCAACAAGAACAACCAAAAAGGGTAGATAAATTCCAAGTAAGTCATGTAGAGGTGAAACTAATAACAGGAAACTCAATCATATCAAGAACAACTTCATATTCAGTGATTACAAGGATCTAAGAGCCTAAAAGGGGCAATTTTCCACAAATAAATCCGAGCACGCACTCGTCACCTCGCGTACAAGGAATACAATCAACAAGGAAGACTCAAATCCTAAGGGGAAGTCCCCCACACAAGGTTAGGCAAGATACTTACCTCGAACCGGCTAAAATCAACTAGCAACCACGTACTTGCCACGAGTACTTGACTCCAAATGGTCCAAATCTATTCAATTAAATCACACATTATAAATAACACTCAAGCAACTGATTCTACTATTTAATTCAAAGCTAAAGCGCGAAATTAGGCAAAATAACCAAAATGCCCCTCAGGCCAGCGTCTCGGAATTGGATAAATTTTATATTTTCAGAACCCTCGTACCCTCACGAGTCTAACCATATAAAAATCTCTCAAGTCGGAGGTCAAATACCCACTCAAAATTCAATAATTTGGTCTATGAAGTTTTTACCCAATTTTTAACCAAAATTCGAAATTAAAGGATGAAATTAAGAGGAGATTCATGGAAATTGGTCTAAATCGAGTGAGAATCACTTACCCAAATCGCCCAGGTGAAAATCTCTTCAAAAATCGCCAAGAACCGAGCTCTAGAAGTCAAAATGGGATAAAAATGGTGAACCCTCGAATTTGGGATTAAATTTGTCTGCCCAGACATTTAATGCATCGCGAACGCGGCGGGAGCCTCGCGTTCGCGAAGAATAATAATTGAAGTTGCCAAAAATGCCCTTCGCGATCGCGAGGGGCAGAACGCGAACGCGAAGGCCTGGGATCATGAAGCTACGCGAACGCGACTGGGCAATGCAAACGCGGGGAAGAGGAACGTGAAGCTTCGCGAACGCGAAGGATTACACGCGAACGCGATGAAGAAACTGGTCCTCCTCCAGAATTACTCTACGCGATCGCGTGGAGGAGGACGCGAACAAGAAGAAGGCCAAAGCTACGCGAACGCGAGGGTAGCGTCGAGAACGCGAAGAAGGAAATCCCAGCTGGTCAAGACAAGCCTTCGCGGACGCGAAGGTCATCTCGCGAACGCGATGAAGGCATACCAGAAGCAGCAACAGCAGTTCAAAAGCAAGGGAAAATGACCCGTAGCCCATCCGAAACACACCCGAGGTCCCCGGGACCTCAACCAAACCTTCGGACATATCCTATAACACCATTCACACTTGTACCAATCCTTAAACCACCTAAAACGATGCCGGAAACTCGAATTCAACAAGGATTTGAGCCTAAGAACTTCAAATTTCATCAAAACACGCTTTCGATCAAAAACCTAACCAAAACACGTCCGAATGACCTGAAATTTTGCACACAAGTCCCAAATGGCATAACGGAGCTACTGCAACTTCCGGAATCCCATTCCGGCCCTCGGATCAAAAACTCACTATCGGACCGGAAACTTCAAAAATTCAAACTTCGGCATTTCAAGCCTAAATTAGCTAGGAACCTCCAAAATACATTCCAAACACGCACCCAACTCTAAAATCACCTAACGGAGCTAACGGAACCGTCGGATTTCCATTCCGAGCCCGTCTTCACATAGTTCTGACTACGGACGACTTTTCAACACTTAAGCTCTCATTTAGGGACTAAGTGCTCCAAAATTCTCCGAAACTCAACACCGAACGTCCCAGCAAATCAAAATAGCAGAAATGAACTTAGAGGAAGCAATTAATAGGGGATCGGGGCGTGAATTTTAAAAACGACCGGTCGGGTCGTTACACGCCCCTTTAAGTTGTCCTCAACGATCACGTAAACACCTCAACTGAGCTCATTTTCAGTTGGACACTTCAAGCTTTCAATAAAGTAGGTCATTTGAACACCTGACCTTATCAGCCCACCTTGCGTGAAATACACCTTCGGATTCATGTCAAACGAACAAATGAGAAAATGTCATGTGTAATTTTAACTAAAAAATTTGCCACCTATTATAAAACAAAAAAAAAGCAATAATAATAATTTAAAAAAGAAAGAAGAACAATAATCATGAAAAAAGCTCCTTTAATCACCATCTCTATAGAATCACCGCCGGCCCTTCCTCCTCGTCTCCAATTTTCTTTAGTAGTTATTTCCTCTTTTTCTCCTTAATCACCATTTTCAATTCCATACCTCCTCTTCTGATTTCTTTTTTTCCAGATTCCTTCCCCCTTATTTTCATTTCAGATTTCCTCCTCATCCTCCTTCAATTTAAATCCCCTGCCCTCACCCGCGTTAACCAACCCAATGTATTTCAAGCATCACCGCTATTTTTGCCACCTTGGGAGTAATGTGAGATTGTTTGGGAGCTATTGAAGGTGATTATGAGCTTGGAGAGGTTGAATTTGGTAGAAGTGGGTCTGAAAATATTTTGGTGGACCGTGAGATGTCGGGTTTACTGAGCATATTTGGCTTCTGAAATATTTATATTTTCCTTGATTTCAGAAGTAATTGAGCCTATTTTTCATGGAACAATCAACGTGGCAGTCACAGTTGTCGCGAATGAAGAACAAGAGAATAAGATTGATATGATATTACCATTGTTCTAACAAAGTATGATTTTTTAATAAAAAAAAAAGTGGACTTATTCTTCTTTAATGTAGTAGTCGGACTGGATTTGTGTTCTGGTGGTTGGGCTGCCCTTTTACTAGTGGATGGTGAGTTGTTTTGACCTTTTAAGATGGCTGGTTGATGGAGCAGTCGTATGGGGGTAGGGGCAAACTTTAGTTACTACTATTTTAAATTCATTCACGCGCTGAAATTGGATTGAGAAACACACAATATGACATGTCAGCATGAGGTGTTTAATTGACTTATTTTAGTGAAAGCTTGAAGTGCCCAACTGAAAATGGGCTTAGTTGAGGTGTTTGTGTGATCGTAGAGGACAACTTAAAGGGCCGTTTATGTATTTCGTTTTTTTTTTGGGATGAAAAAGAAGTACTTTTTGTTCAAAGTACATTTAGAACCAAAAAATTAAGAAAAGATCAAAGTCATCTATAGTGGGGTCCGACCAATGATCTTTTTTCAAATTACCAAATAGAGGTGTCTCAATCCAATCCAGTCAGCTCCTCTCTCTCTTTCTCTCCGCCGCTCGGTCCACGCTGTATTCTCATGCCCTCAATTCGTAACTTCGCTACTTCCCTCTTCAATTTGGCAGGGCTACTCAATCAGTACAACCGTGACTCTCTCCCAAAAACTAACCATCTAATCCTCCGCTGTACAGCAACATCGACACTCCGACCAGTTTTGAGGACATGGAAGCTTCGTCCTCATCCTCCGATTCCGATGATGACTTTTTTGCTCCGTCTTCTTGGCCTTCTACTTCAGCTGCCTATACCTTATTGCCTTCCAATAAGAAAATGCGCCGATCCAGAACTGCTCCGGCTATGGTCTCTATGGAGGACCTCTTTAAATCACCCACTCAATCTGTCCACCAATTTGGGCCTACTTCTCTCGTCAGACAGGCCGCTTTTCTACTTATAATTTACCTCTCTCTTGGTGTCGTCGTTTATTCCTTTAACCGTGACCACTTCTCTGGAGTTGAGACCCATCCTGTTGTTGACGCCCTTTACTTTTGCATCGTCACTATGTGTACCATTGGCTACGGCGACATTGCTCCGATTACTCCCTTGACTAAAGTCTTTGCTTGTATATTTGTGCTTGTGGGATTTGGGTTCATTGACATTTTGCTGAGTGGGGTTGTCAATTACGTACTTGACTTGCAGGAGAACTTGCTATTGGCTGGCATTAAAGCACAAGGGCAACGGCAATTCGATCACGGGCATGGGCGTGGCGGCGGACTATCTGCCTATATCGTTGACGTAGCCAAAGGCAGAATGAGAATCAGAATGAAGGTGGGTTTGGCTCTGGGAGTTGTGCTTTTATGCATTGGTTTGGGGTCAATGGTGTTGTATTTCCAGGAGCATTTGGATTGGATCGATTCATTTTACTTATCAGTAATGTCTGTTACCACTGTGGGATATGGTGACAGGGCTTTCAAGACCCTGCCGGGAAGGTTGTTCGCGTCAATTTGGCTTTTATTCTCCACCCTCGCGGTGGCACGTGCTTTCTTGTATTTGGCAGAGGCCAGGATTGACAAGAGGCACAGGAGGATTGCCAACTGGGTATTGCAGCGCGAAATCACCATTGAAGATCTGCTTGCCGCGGACATTAACAATAATGGTTTCATTCGGTAAAGCATTTTTTTCAAAGCACAATATCTTATTAGTACAACTGCTGCCTTAACAGTAATCTGCCATATACTTTGTTACCTTTGAGTTCGTAAACTCATTATTGACATTTGTCTTCCTCCTGCAAGAATATAGGTAGGATTCTAGAGTGAACAATTTATGTGAAAATATGAGTCTCAATCTTTACTCTCCTCATCTCTTAATGTTTGTGTAATATGATGCGGTACTACAAATTTGGTTAGAGTGGAGAGACGGACCAACACCCTTTTATTTAGTGTCCGGAATGTCTCTTGATATGGTCAGTTCATCAATAGCCATAATCAATAAGCCAATGAATATTTCCTCGTGGTTAAAGGAACTAACATTCAAATACACAGTTCAGTTATGTATTTGTATCTCTCAGGTGGACAGAATGATCAAAATGTCCTTAATGTATGAGGGTCGGACTATTTTGATACTTAATATACCATGTAAGGGAAGGGCAGCATAGCATTAGCATTCACCATTGGGTTTGTCTTGAGTTAACTTATGTTGTAAGGGAGCAAATATCAGTATTACTTGCTTCTTCCAAGATTCTTTGCTGACTATGAGCCATTATGTTAGACATTTTGAAAATATTATTGTGCCTCACCATCGTGTCACTAAACTAGAGATTGAACCATCAAGGGTCATAAAATAAAGTAGTATTGCAACGGAAGGATACACGTTAACAAAAATCCATTTTATATGCTATAAGCTAAGACCTGAAGATCACAAATCAGATAATCAAGGTAAACCAATACTAGCTTTTTCTCCATGAGAATATAATGCTGTACTTGAGCATCTTGGAATGATTAGTCCTTCACTGACCTCAAACTTCCCACCATCAACTTCTTGGCTTGTGGGGGAACTAGTTGCGTGCACCTTAACTATTCCACCGGTACTTGCTACCTCCCATTACACGGGTATCCGGTAACTCTGTCCACCAAGGCTTAGGCAAATGTGAAGAAATCACTTAGCTTTTTTGGTCTATGTTGAATTTGAACCCCTGTCTCCAAGGTTTCACTCACCTCATTGACCCCTAAGCCACACCCTTAGGTGCCATATAACTTTTATAACATAAATATCTTTGTCTTATTTTATGACGGTTTTGTTTGTCATGAAAATAATAAGTCAATTTGACATACATGTTTTATTAGTATCACAGAAGAAAACATTAAATTAGACGTTAAGAAGTTATTTTGATAGTAAAAAGCACTTCCTTGAATATCCTAAATTCTTAAATGAATTTGAATTTGAGTTTGAATTTTTGAAACACATAAAAGACATAATTGGCATGAGGGATTAAAAGCCTCTTCTTTTGCAATGCATTACAGGAAATCAGAATATGTCATCTACAAGCTCAAGGAAATGGGAAAGATCAGGGAGAAAGATGTAATGCAGATATGCAATCAGTTCAACAAGCTCGATGAAAACAATTCTGGGAAGATAACATTACCCAGTCTCCTGCAGAGTCATTTGTAGCAAATATTCTTTGGCTACCATGAAGCATCTGCTAATTTCCAAGAAAAAGGTTAGTTGTTGCAAACGTTTGATTTCAGACTTTTGCTTTTCAACTTTTCTTTTCTTGGAAGACGGCATGTTCAATATATGTATTGTACATAAATTTGGCCCCAATGAAAAGGATTTGAATACCCTAGAAAAGGATTCTGAAAGATGTGGATTTGTCGAGAAAACTTTGTCGAGGCTAGATGGTCTCCCAATTTCTGTTTCATAGGATATGAGACTCTCAAAGGTGAACCCTCAAGGGTTTATCTGTATATTGTTCATATGAAAGCAATTAGTTCAAAATGAAAAGGCCAAGGGAAAGATTGAACTAGACTAGCCTGTTTGGCCAAGCTTCTAAAATCAGCTTATTTTGAGAAGTGCTTTTCTCAAAAGTACTTTTAAAAAAAGTGTTTTTGGTGAGAAGCAGTTTGTGTTTGGCTAATTAATTTAAAAAGCACTTTTGTACAGTAATTAGTGTTTGGCCAAGCTTTTGAAAACTACTTCTAAGTGTATTTTTCTCAAAAGTGCTTCTCAGAAAAGTGCTTTTGGAGAGAAGCTACTTTTTTTTGCTTTTCAAAAACTGCTTTTGCTTCTCCTCAAAAGCACTTTTTTTCCTTCCAAAAGCTTGGCCAAACACCTCAAACTTTTGGCCAAAAAAAAAGCGCTTTTGGCCAAAAAAAGCACTTTTGACCCAAAAAAAAAAAGCTTGGCCAAACAGGCTATAAGACTTTTATTGCTTTAGCTATTGCTTTTAGGTGATCCTTTTATGTTTTTTTGTACACTCTAGTAACATGAGAGGCAAGTAGAGGTTTCCTTTATCGAAAGAAGCTATATGTCAAAAGATGAGACAGTGACTGCTCAAGAATGCACCAATAGAACCATGGCCCAACTTCTCGTGACAGGTGAAAAGGGGGGGAGAAAAGGAACGGGAAGGGCATAAGTATAACTTCTAGCATGCTGCACATAAGTGCACTTTCATGATACACTTATTACCTGTTTTTAGGTGATCCTTTTATGTTTTTTTGTACACTCTAGTAACATGAGAGGCAAGTAGAGGTTTCCTTTATCGAAAGAAGCTATATGTCAAAAGATGAGACAGTGACTGCTCAAGAATGCACCAATAGAACCATGGCCCAACTTCTCGTGACAGGTGAAAAGGGGGGGAGAAAAGGAACGGGAAGGGCATAAGTATAACTTCTAGCATGCTGCACATAAGTGCAGTTTCATGATACACTTATTACCTTCTCAAAGTTATGAGCTACGACAAAAGCAGCTCTTGTCCAAATTTTGGGTAGTAGTTGAATTCCCTGATCTAAAGTTTCAACAGATGGATAGTTTCAATACAAATCCACTGAGTTGTCATGTCCTCTTGTCAAATGAATGTCAGTTGACTGACAACTTGAATGTTGTGGCAAATATTGCACGAATATGCCCTCTTTTTCCTGCTTGGTCTGATCTCTCTCCTCTTTTAAAAAAGAAAAACAATTTTATAAGCGTGTCAGACATAACATAGCTGATTTTCAAGAACATCTCGTCTCTTTTGCTGCTGGACTGTGGTTTACCTTTTATTCTGAGTATTAGTGGTTTGCCTTTTATGCTATATTTCTATTTTCCGCTTTTGCGTGGGTCCTAAAAGTCATGTTTAAAGGGGTTGACTTTTTATGCACCCACAGAGGATTTTTCTTTCGCTTGATATCTCATGCTTCTATGTTTTCCCAAAATCATATGTTGAGAAATAGTTATTTTCCAATAGTTAACTTTGAAAAGATAAAATAAGTTCATAGACACCCCAAAGTGCTCACTCAAAAGGGCTAGTCTGCAAGAGTTGAAAGGAATATAAGATTTCTGCATCCCTTGTATGTTAGCCATCATTCAAAAGTTTCTATATTTAGGTTTATACATATTTCCTGGCTCTATTTACCGGTTCTTTTGAAGATTCAGAAAGTGACAATAGATAATAGCTTTTTGCATCCTTTTCTTCGAGATCAGAACCTTAACCTGTCCGGATCAAATGCATCACTTTTTCTGTTTGAATAATGAATCTTTTTGTGGTTTCAGCATGTATAATGATGAAATCTCCCCTTTCGGGACAATCAGGTACAGCAAATTGGATGACTTATTTCTGTTAGGTGTTATTTTTCTTATTATTATCCTCCCCTGTTCTTAAGTGTATATTTGTCTTGGCCCTTGTTTGGTTACATTCTTAGTCACCACGAGAAGAATAGTGAAGCTGTTCTTAAGTGTATATTCCTCAATGAACTTATCATTTGATATAGTCCTGCCTGCCACTAGTGGATAAGAAAAAGGAGAGCAAAGGAGTTCAAAAAAGAGAGAGAAGACTCTTTGCCATAAAATAAAATCACTAAACAAATGGCTTGTAATGTAAAATAGCATACAGAATCAAGTACTGGAAGATGTGGCAAGGAAAGCTAAAGTAGAATTCTATATATGTAGATTAGCCAAAACTTGGTCGTTCAAATTTCTCAATACTACAAAATATAAACCCCCAATGTCTGTACAATGAAAAAATCATGAGTTTGAAAGCAAGGAGCAACCTTATCAGAGCAGAAAGAAGGATGAAGTTGTATAGCAGGAAGGCAGTAGAGTAGAATAAGGAAAGTAAGTTGTGGTTTTGGCACTCACTATGGTTTATTCTATGAAAACAAAAGATGATATTGTAAATTTTAATGTGGTAAGTCACTGATATAATTATATCAAAGTGAATTTGAATAGTGATGTTGACGGAGACAATGAGAACCGTTAATGTAACTTTCTACGTGACAAAAGGTTACCTGGAACTTTTATATAGTGTGTATAATAATATGGTAGTTAGATTATTTTACATTTTTTCTTCTTTTATACTTATATGTATTTATAAATGTAGTTGACTGGGCTACCCTTTTTTATATGTATTGATAAGTGACTATATTCTGCAAAATTGACATGTCTAATGTGATACCATTGGAGTTGGTGACCAATAACAACTCCCATTTGGAATTTGTTTGAGGTTGATGATATGAATCTTCACTATGCATTTTGTTCACCTAGTGCCTAGGTGAGCATGTTTCTGTATTGCGGGACTCATTGTGAATGCACTGATCCACAACTTATTACATCCTCCTCTTTTATTCAGGCTTGGAACTCACAGAATTAGAGTTAGTGAAAACAATTACGTACTCAAATTATCTTGATCGATGTAGACGATAGACAATTTTTTACCATAAAAATTAATTACATATAAAATGTCCACTATCTATAATTGTGTTGGAGCGCATGAAATGAAATCTCCCAATTGCGTAGGCTTTTCATGGGGTGCAAGCTTCAAGTTCACATAGGCTTATGTTCTATTTCCTTGCCATTAGCAACGACGTCGTTAAACTGGTTGTAATTTCGTCGGGAACCAATACGAAATACATATGGTATGATACAATTGCAATTGAACTAATACAACTCAATCTCAATAAAATAATATCATTGTGACCGTTAAATCTTATAAATAATTGATAATATAATATAAAACATATACCTTAATTAATTATTTATTTATCAAGGTTTCTTTATTTTCTTGTTCCAGAATGCATTGCGGTTATACGAATAAATACTTAAATCGAATTAGAAAGTATCATTTTTTTTAAGTATTTGTTTAACCAAAACAAGTGACTAATGTAAATAGTCATGAAGTCCATTATTTCTCCAATCTGTTATCGCCAACCCAAAATCAATCGATTGAGGAAGAAGGAAAGAGAAAGAAGAGGCAATGAGAAGAAAATAGGATAAATAAAAAAAGAGCTTGAAAAGAATAGAACAATCTTATCTTAAAATTAAATTATCTTATAGCTTAGCATCACTACTCAATAAATATTACTTTATTCTTTCGCATGGAGCACTAATAGTTCCTCTATCCCTCTTTTTTCATCGTTGGGAGATTTTCACATGCGATTGATGCGAGGATTTTCCCTCTCCATCTCAAAACTCAAACACGTGTGTGATTCTTATTCATTTAAAACACACACTATTTTTTTTTTTTTTTTGAGATTTTTACATAGCTGATCACTTATTAAATATTATTGTCATTAATAGCATCATTCTTTGTTTATGAATTCTTTGTTTATTTCATAAACAATAGACTTTTTTGTTTACAACTTTAGCATAATTTAAAATATATATATACAGGTTTAAAAATAAATAGATTCCCCAAATTAAGGATTCAGTTTTATCATTATTAATATTCGAAACTTTCTCTCTCCTTTTTGTACTAAAACTTTCGCCTTTTCATTCTAAAGGCTTCCCTCTTTCTCTATCAAATTTTTTGTTTTGTTTTGAAGCCTTTTGCTTTCATCTATGGCTACTAACGGTGTAGGTGGCCATTACCCACTAATCAAGTTCAAGAATTGGGAAAACCTAATATGACTAAATTTATTGTCAAGATTAATATTGTACTAAAACATATTCTTGATGCTTATACGATTTATATTTGATGTATATTTTTAAAATTTTTACATATGTACTTAATGTATATGTGATGAATTTTTAACAGTGTTAATAAGACATATTTGAGATATAAATTAGGTATATATATGAAGATAGTAATTTGTATATTCAAGATATAAATTATGCATATATGATGACGGTGATTTATATAATACAATTAAATTTTCTTTTATGTATATGTGATGTATCTTTTAATAGTGTCAAGATGTATTTTTGATGTATAAATTATATATATATATATATATATATATATATATATATATATATATAATGATCCGTTTTTTTCACGGAGGAATGAGAAACTGCACAACAATTGCCTGATCAAAGTCTTACCCTTTCTTTCCCTTTCGACTGGCATTATCACGCCGCCATCGCCAAATTCAATAGCTGCTCCTAGCCTGGAATTCATATCTCCTTCGTCTGGTCGAGAAGGGAGGGGAACTGGACTCTGTCTCTTCTATTACATTTACATTACATTACGGAGAAGTCCATTCTCGTCATGATCGATCCACGTCCTAGCGTAGTGCCCGACCTATATATAATGATAGAACGAGAAAATAGGAACAAATATGTGTAGTAATTATATTTCTTTTTTTGGAGGCGGCGTTTGCAAGAAAGGAAAGGTATTGATTTGATAACTGATTGTGGGCGAGATACTTGGGGGCTGGCGTTTAACCTGACACCTTATAACTAGTTTGTGCTAATTTTATTACTAGTATTAGGGTACGCGCATCGCGCGTGTAAACATATAAATGAAAACAAAATTTTTAAAAATAATAAATAATATTTACAATTTGTAATTGAGTTATAAAATAAAATTAACAAAATAAAGTTCATAACTTTGGATCCATTTAATTATTTTTATCAAATAAATTATTATTATATAATATTTAGTTTTATTCTTTCACCTTTTAAGTTCTTGTCGTGGCAAATAAGTTTGACATAAGGATCCACAATATTTAGATTCTAAAATAAAACTTCTTGATCCACAATATATACATATATACATACATACATACATACATACATACATAGAAAGGTGTGATTACCTGAGGTGAGGTTGACCTTCTTTGTGCCTTAGAAGAGGTCTAGTTTAGGTCAGTGCTCTATTTTTCTATAAAATTTATATTTTTAGGCAATACCTATGAACTTAGCTCGGACTGAATCCACATCCGCCTCTGTAGCTCTTCGCCAGAGGACGTTCTCATATTCTTTTGTACATAATTCTTGATACAATTTCTTATTTTTTTATCTTCTTGTAAACCTTCAGAATAATTTTTTGGTTTTGAAAGTATTACAAATATTGGTGTTTCTTTGATTTTCCTCTTAGATTTATTCTTTCTTTCATTCTTTTTATGAAAACATGAACTTTTTGTCAGATAATTAAAAGAAGAATAATCAGAATTCATAAAAGTATACTTTATTAATAAAGGCAAAGTCACTGAAGTATATATAATTATGATTTTTTTTGTCAAGTATTTAGATGGTTCGTGTTTTTAAGAATGAATATTTTCATCTATTAAATAGTTACAAACTCCAGAATAATTAGTTCATCTATAACATGGGCTTCTCTATTTCGTTTCTTAGGAATTTTTATGCTATCTTCCAAGTATTATGCTTTTTAGGGCTATAGCTACTTTACCTCTTTTCTATTGTAAGGTAAAAAGTTTAAACTACTTTAAATAAGGAAAGATCTAATAACTAAAATTTTAGTTGATTGTAAAATCCTAATTAAACGATTATTCTAAATATAATTAAATAACTATTTCTAAATATTAGAGACTTAAATAAGTGATTATTCCTAAATAGTCGAAAAATAATAAAATGACTATTTTGTCTAGTGTGAAGTTTATTTTTAGAGAGATAAAAAAGACGAACGATATTTCGCGAAAGGCCTTCATGCTTTTAATATAGTATAGATTTTTAGACTGCTTGTTTTGTAAATCAAATTGTGTTGCTGGGCTTCTGTATTTATTTTAAAAAAATTAGCCACTCATGAAACTTTCCCTTTTTGTTTTTCTATCTTATTACAGAAGTATCTTTAAAGGGGATGTGCCATGGTGTATGTTATTTGCTGATGACATAGTTCTAATTGATGAGACGAGGGTCGGTGTTAACGAGAGATTGGAGGTTTGGAGACAGACCCTCGAGTCTAAGGGTTTCAAATTGAGCAGGTCTAAGACAGAGTACCTGGAGTGCAAGTTTAGCGCTGAGTCGAGGGAAGTAGGAAGGGACGTGAGGCTTGGATCACAGGTCATCCCCAAGAGAGATAGCTTCAAGTATCTTGGGTCGATGATCCAGGGGGATGGAGAGATCGACGAGGACGTCACTCACCGTATAGGGGCGGGCTGGATGAAATGGAGGCTTGCATCTGGAGTCTTGTGTGACAAGAAATTGCCACCGATACTCAAAGGTAAGTTTTATCGAGCTGTGGTTAGACCCGCCATGTTGTATGGGGCAGAGTGTTGGCCGGTTAAGAACTCCCATATCCAGAGGATGAAGGTGGAAGAGATGAGGATGCTGAGGTGGATGTGCGGGCACACTAGGATAGACAAGATTAGGAATGAAGATATTTGGAAGAAGGTGGGCGTGGCCCCTGTGGATGACAAGATGCGGGAAGCGAGGCTCAGATGGTTCGGGCACGTGCGGAGGAGAAGCCTTGATGCTCCGGCGAGGAGTAAGGTCTGCGTACACATTATCCTCCCCAAACCCCACTTTGTGGGATTTTACTGGGTAGTTATTTTTGTTGTTGTTGTACAGAAGTATCTTTAAAATTGATCTGAAATATTTGTCCCTTGGATTTTTTGCTCAAGCGCAACACACTTTGTGACATTATCAAACACTTAACCCAGAATCTTACAATAGTTTAGCTAAAAGAAGGCCAGTATTTCAATGAAATACAAAAACTATTAGTTCCTATAATTTGAAAAAATATATGTATAAACAAATTAGTCATATCAATTCTAATGGGAACTTATGTTGACACTAACTGATAGACCCTTAATGCTAAACCTAGATCTCAGTTGAGCTTCTAAAGAGTTGGGCCTATTCCTTATTGGGCTATCTTTCATTTTTTTACTTCAGGGACCCGGCCCTTGTCCGATTATTTTCAATTTTAGCCGCAATCACTTGTACATATAAATAGAGTTAGTTGACTCTATTCTAAATTATAAACAAGTATTAAGGGCAGGTCGACAGAAAAACCAAGAGAACAAATCCAAAAGAACAGGACATCAAAACAAAACAGAGAATGCCAAAGGGAGGGAGGGAGGCAAGAAGGGAAAAAGAATAAAGCAAATACGGTTTGAATCCGTATGCCCTTGTGTGGCACCGTAATTTATTTTTTCTTATTCAGTTCTTCCCCCCAGTCATGTCAATCCCATTCTTGGTCTTCTAAATACTGATCTTCCGAATGTAATTCTTCCTGATAATAAGCTCTTCTATTTTTTTGCTGCGGATCTACTGGCCCGGACGCTTGAATCTATTCCACCGCAAACTACCGAATATACTACTGCAGGATCTTCCGCTGTAAGAAAAAAATTCAATATTTTTACAGTAGCGAGGAGAAGGGAAGGAAAAGTATGGATTAGTTGAAAGAGCTACTTCTTCGAGCTGAGTTGGGTTGGCCTCCATTTCCTCTTCTATCGTATATGTCCATCTTTCTGATGATGGAAAGAAATTATGATAATAATTGCGATAATGAAAATGAAGCATGCGGCAAGGCCTCCCAATCCAAGAACCCAATCGGGTATCACATTCTATTTACCCGATTGTCTCTTGTGTCTTCTCTCTCACTGACTTAGACAATTAGGGTTTTCTCTTTGATTCAATCTTCAAATTTCTCGCTGATTTCATAGGTTAACATGGTATCAGAGCATTGATCCGAGCTGTCCGCGACGTTCTTCATCACTTCATCGGTTTGGTTCCTTTAGTTTCGTCAATCACAATCTTCTCTGACGATTTCGATGGTTCGGACGAAGTTTGGGGTTTTCTACAAATTTTGCTTCTGCAGAATTAGGTTTCACTTTCCTTGATTCAATCAAGGAATTGATCAAGTTTTGTGCCCTAATTTGAAAATATTCATATTTGTGTTTTGGTCTTCTGTGTATTTGATATGAATGTTGGGTGTATATGTCGAGAAAGCTTATTGAGACATTGTTGTGTGTATCAAACTATGTCAAACTCTATTTCTAACTCTGATTTGCACGCATGGCCCCAGACTCGACTTCTACCTCCTCGCCTACGTCTACTGCAATTCCCCTTAGTACCTCACTTGATCCTTCCCATCCTTTATATGTGCATGCATTAGATAATTCGGGAGTTACACTTGGAACTATCCCTTTCTCTGGTACTGGATATGTATCTTGGAGAAAAAATATTCTTATTGCTCTGTCTGCTAAGAACAAGGCCGAGATGGTTAATGGTAGAATCACTTATCCACCTCCTGACTCTCCTTGTATGACCACTGGCTAAGATGCAATGACATGGTCTTTGCATGGTTGAGTAACTCATGGTCTAGCGATATTGCTGATAGTGTACTTCATTGTGACACTACAGGGGATCTTTGGAAGGATATAGAGGAGAGATATGGTCAGTCTACTGCTAGTAGGTACTACCAAATCCAAAGAGAAATTGGTGGGGTCTCTTAGGGTTCTAGTGATATTGCTAGCTATTACACTAGGTTAAGAAAACTCTAGGAAGAGTTAAAGACTGTTTCATTTGGTCCAGCTTGCACTTGTGGAGCAGAACCACAGTGAAGGATAAAAACTCATTCATTTTCTTACTGGGTTGAATGAAACATACTATAATGTTAGAAGTAACATTCTTATGATGATTCCTGTGCGTTCCTTGGGTAAAGCATATTTCATGTTATTACATGATGAGAGTCAAAGGGAAATTCAAGCTTCAGGGTCTTCATTTTGTTTAGAATCAAATTCATTCCCACTCCTGTTCAAAACACTTCATATGACTTATTCTCAGAAAATCAGTTTTGAGAATAAAAAGACAAACATAGTGTGCAAATACTGTAGAAAACCTTATCATTCTATTGAAAAGTGCTATAGGCTATATGGGTTTCATCCTGACTTCAAATTTACCAAAGGGCAGAAAATTGTAGCATGTGTCAGTTTGATGATCCTAGAACTTTTCTCTTTCAACTCCTGAAGTCTTACCTGGAAGTCCAGTTCATGGGTTCAGTAAAGAGCAGTATCAACATCTCATGAGTCTATTTCAACAGTCTCAAATATCTGTTACAACTCAGGATCCTAGTATTGGCTCTTCCGCTGTGGGAACATTTGCAGGTATGTTTTGTAGCTTTGTTGTGTATTATGTTGCTTTATGTTGTGCTTCTCAATTAAAGGTTAATACTTGGATTCTAGATTCGGGAGCTATCAATCATATGAACCCACATAAAGAACTTCTACACAATATTCAACCTTTGCCTTTTCCTTACTTAGTAACACTTCCAAATGGTTACAAAGTAAAAGTCAATTGCACCGGTTCTTTAAAACTGTGTAATGATCTCATTTTAGTAAATGTTCTTTTAGTTCATTCTTTTTAATTCAATTTGGTTTTTGTGCCACAGTTAGTTGATCAATTTCACTGTACAACCCTCTTTACCAATATTTCTTGTTGTGTATAGGTCCCTTCTCTGAAGAGGCCACTGGAAATTGGTAGAGCTGCTAACGAGTTGTATGTCATTCATTCAGATCTTATTGTGGCATAGTCTCTTTCATTTGTAAATACCATTTTAGCTACTTCTTCATCTCCTAAATGTGATTACAGTGCTTGTACCACTACTTGTAATCATGTTTCTTCTATCAATAAAGTTAATCTTTTCTGGCATCAAAGACTAGGGCATATGCTATTTAATATAATGAAATCTATTGCAGTTCTTTCTGATAAATTGTCTTCAAAACAATCTTTTATTTGTCCTGTTTGTCCCTTAGCTAGACAACAAAGACTCTCATTCCAAAATAGCACTATCAAGTCTATTCATTCTTTTAAACTTGTACATATTGATATATGGGGTCCTTATCATACAAGAACATATAATGGTTTTAGGTATTTCTTGACTATTGTTGATGATTTTTCAAGGATGACCTGGACACACTTACTTTCCTGTAAGAGTAATACTTTTTCTATTATCAAAGCTTTTGTTTCCATGGTCCAGAATCATTTAACTCTAAAGTCCAAACAATTAGGTCTGACAATGCATTTTAGCTAGGCTCCAGCTCTCAAATTTCTTCTTATTTTGTTGATTCTGGTATTCTTCATCAAACCACAATCCCACACACTCCTTGTTGAGAGGAAACACAAACACCTCTTAGAAACATCAAGAGCACTTTTATTTCAATCTAAACTACCTGTCAGATATTGGGGTGCTGCTGATCGCTTCCAACTCCGCACTACTAAAAAGTAGCGAGAGAGGATCGCAATAGCTTTTACCCGATTGTGGGTCGGGATCGATATCCACAGAGAACTAGAAGTTGGAATCAAGTATCTATCTAGTTTAGGATTGTGTATGTGTTCTTAATTACACTTCTATTCATTTTTGGGGTTTTTGTTTACTTTTACTATTATCAAACTACAAATGGTAATTGCAACTAAATTATGCAAAGATCTATAATGCTACGAGTTGTTCAAATAGGTTTAAAAGGCACTACCGCCTAGGTGGTCAATTGACGGGTACTTGAATCTAAGGCAAGTTTGACACATTTGGGGAGTATGCTATAACCGTTGCACGAATTTACCCACTCTACACCTCTCGGTGGTTCGAGTGATTTTGCCCAAATTGGCTTTCTCAAGACCAATTGGGTATGCAAATTTTGCTCAAGCAACTAGGGTTCAATTCGGGTACTACTCTCTCGAAGGTTTAACCCTTTAATTGGGGCTATCAATCTTTGAGTACGCCCCAATTCATTGTTGGACCAATTTCGGAGACTTAGGCTCTCTTCCTCAAGAAGAGCTCAAGTCAACTCAACACAAACTAGTGTTTGCAACCACTAATTCAGAAATTAACCATGAAATTGGCCCAAATAACAAACACCCATAGTCAAATTAGCCCTAAAATACAAGACACATCAATTACACACACTAGGGTTGAGCCACACCCCTAGCTATGGGGTCTAGCTACTCATATTCAAAGAAGAAAAACAAGAAATAGAAGAAGATATCTAGCTACTCATATTCAAAGAAGAAAAACAAGAAATAGAAGAAGATAAACACATATTAATTAATTGCTAAGCTAAATACAAAGATTCAATGATGAAAAGTAAGTAAAAATGCCCAAAATGGCTAAGAAAAGTCGACCCACGAGCGCAGCTGATGTAATACAATATCTGATACCCTAAAAATGGAAAAAGAATCTATTTATACTAAGCTGAAAAATCTGGACAAAATTGCCCCTGCGGGGTTAGTGCGAACCGCACAAAATGGACTGCGGTCCGCACTGGGCTCTTGACTTCAAAATTCTTGCTCTCTGAACTTGGGCTACGCGGACCGCACAGAATGGACTGCGGCCGCGGAGGCTTCTAGTGTGGTCCACACAGAATGGACTGCGGACCGCACAGGCTTCAAAACTTCATTCTTCATCTTCTCTGAACCTTGGCTATGCGGACCGCACAGAATGGTAGTGCGGTCGCATTGCCTTCAGTGCGGACCGCACAAAACCTAGTGCGGCCGCACTGCCTTGATGCTTGAAATAACAGCTCTCTGAATCTCCTGGTGCGGACCGCACAAAGTGGTGTGCAGCCGCACTGGGCCTGTTTTGACTGAACTTGACTTGTCTTTGACACTTATGCAAGTTTCACTCCTTTTGAGCCGATCATTGACATTTTGTCACTTTGTTGATCAAACCTGCAATCAAGCACAACTTGTGAGCCTTTTGGGACTATTTTGTATGAATATTTGATCAAAGCATAAGCAAGAAGGAGTATAAAATGCATCAAAATCTCTAGTTATCAACTCCCCAAAACTTAAGCTTTTGCTTGTCCTGAAGAAAACAAAATAAGACCCACCCCTTAAGAGAATGTCAAAGAACTTTTCAGCTGTCCTAAAGCAACCTCAACTAGCATCAATTGGGACTAACAATTGCCCTCAATACAGATGAATCATTAACAACATTTACTCTTTGAAAAACCATGGATCAAGTGCGACACAAGAGCATCAAGAGTTGACTCAACACATCAAAGAACTCTTTTCTATTACTTTAGTCATTGTGGAACCCAAACTCACACATCCTCAACTCTCCCTAAGCAACCCTCACCTTTAAGATAGTGGCACTCAGAACGAAGATAATGGGAATTCACTCATCTCTCTCAAGAAAAAGCCACAAGTCCGGCTCTAGGTACCATATGCTTGCCCCTTATGTGAGTATCCACTAATGTAAGCTTCATTCAACTCAAGATCATATAGGGCTTTTGTGGAGACATTTTGAAAGGCTTTTGGTTCAGGGTAGGAAATGTTTTGGTCTAAGTAGGTTCCATCTTCCCTTAAGCACTTCTTTTGATTCATTTGGAATCCATTCACTTGACTCTTTGAGTCATTTCACTTCTTTCTAAGGGGTTAGAGAGACACATTGTCACTCGTTCTTATGCATTTCAAACCTTTTCTCCTTTTTCAACTTTCCACACCTTTCATTCTTTGCTTTTCTTTGAATCCCTTTTTATTCTTTTTCATATTGAACTTTCTTTTTGTCTTTTTGCTTTTCTTTCTTTTTCATTTTCTTTATTTTTGTGCCTTTTTACCACTTTGTTGCAATCCTCATATCTCCCCCCAAACTTATACTTTTTCCATATGCTAAAGGAAAGATCGGGTGCCAGGAGAGGGTATCTTTTAAAACGGGTATAGGCTTGTACCATGGTTATTGAAGGAAAAGGTCTAAGGCTCAAAAGGGTTGACTAAGGGTCTTATCATTGGTAGGTTATGGAAGTGTTAAAGCTATCATTTGGACCAAGGAGAGCCTATAATCATGGCTCAAGTCAAAATTCACTTAGGATTTCGTCTCAACAAACATTCAGGGCAAGTTCTAGATCAATGGCTCGGGACTTGGACTTGCAATTCAATTACTCACCACACAAGCTATGGGATTGCTAAAGACACAGAGTCGGGGGCCCACAACGACCTTAGATAAGATTTAAGCTCACAGTGGTCCCGAAAAACCACTTGATGATTATCGGCCAACACAAGAGTCTCAACGTCACGACTTTCACCATCCTAAACACAACAATTTATTTTTGACCATAAGATCAAAGGCAAATGTGCTAGGCCCAAGTGAAGCTTTGCTTGAGGCACCTTTTAACTACTAACTACTAAAAATAAAAATAAAAACGGACTCAAACCCTTAAGAAGGTTGTCACGCCATCCATCATTGGTATGAGCCGCCCGGTTCACACAACACTCCACCTTTGGAAAGAACCGTGGCATTAAGAAAATCAAAGGCTTATTGCAAACTTTAAATACAAGAAGCTATGAATCACAATTAAGAAGCTAAAAACGAAAAATCTTGCAAAAAATAGAATGAATATGTACAAGAGAGGTTTTGAATATACAATGGATGGGATGAATATATACAATGTGATATAACTTTATGTACAGACCCAAGGTGAAATAAAAATGCGATAAATGTAACGAAATATCAAAATTATATACAGACCAAAGATAAAAAGATAAAGAAAGCATAAAAATGTATCAAATATATATACAATCATCCAAATGAATAGTAGGGCCTACCCCCTCAAATAAAAGCTGACATTGTCCCCAATGCCAACTAGTCTAAATAAAGCATCAAAAGATAAGAGGGAAAGGATATAGAAGACTCCCTAAGGCCCGTCTGTCTGCATAGTGTCATGTGTGGTCCCTGGGTCCTCTGTGTGCTCAGGGACCTCAGATTGGTCCCCTGTGGCCTGCTGCTCTGCTACTGGGACCTGGGCCTGGACCTGGACAGGCTCTGGAACTGGTACATCCTATGGCTGACTGGAGGAAGTCTCCGTTGGGTCCGCCAACGGGATGATAGCATCATCAGCTCTAAGAATCATCCTCCTCCTCTTGGGAGGCCTCTGAGACTGCGGTCCGCACTGAGTGCCTAGTTGTGGCACCAAATTAGGGCTTCAAGATTTATGATTCTAAGCTCAATTTTTGCCCCTAATGCATGTTCCTACATGTTACCCATTGTATTCACTAATCAAGTCCATTCTAATTAGAAGATTAACTACCCTAATTTAGTCTATGAAAGAAAATAAGAAAAAAGAAGGAAGAAAAACAAGGAAAACAAGAATTTAAACCAAATAAACCAAATTAAACAAGTAAAGAGGATTATAATGTTACCAGTTATGAGACGAAAGGACGAATGATGGATCTAAGCAGTTATTTACGAGTAGAAACAAGGATGAACAGTGTTTATGAGCTTCTGAGAATCAAAGTTGCGAAAAGGGTAAAAGGAGGCCCTCAGAGACTATTCATAGAAAAGCCCCTGGGGCCCATTCTCACCTACCAGTGCGGACCGTACAAAATGGACCGCGGTCCGCGCTGCCCTGTTTTGTGTAAGTTTGAGAAAGCAACACTCTGCGGTCCGCACAAAATGGACTGCGACCGTAGAGGTCCAGTGCGGACCGCACAAAATGTAGTGCGGCCGCACTGGCAAACTTCAGAGAGTCATCACATCACCCTTGACCAGTGCGGTCCGCACAAAATGGTAGTGCGGCCGCACTGAAAACTTTAGAGACCTGTGCATTTTTTCAATTATGACATGCACTGCATCAACTCAATCCTGTAACATCTTACAACCAGTTAGCCCAAAAATCAATCCTACACTACAATAAAAATCAAATAAAAACAAGAATGAAAAACACATGGGTTGCCTCCCAAGAAGCGCCTGATTTAACGTCGCGGCACGACGCATGTTACCATCTAATCATATGAAATGTACAAGAGCCACCACATGGCTATCATCAAACTTCCCCAAATAATGCTTGACTATATGCCCATTCACTCTAAAAACTTCCCCACTTTTGTTCTTTAAATCAAGAGCACTAAACGGGGTCACACACACTACTTCAAATGGTCCGCTCCACTTTGACTTCAACTTTCCCAGGAACAACCTTAGACGAGAATTGAATAAGAGCACCAAATCTCCTACCTTGAACTCCTTGCCCCGAGTGTATTTGTCATGAAGGTATTTCATTTTATCCTTATACAGGGACGAACTAGAGTAGGCATGGAACCTAAATTCATCAAGCCCATTGAGTTGCTCCACCCGAAGATTAGCAGCTATATCCCAATCAAGATTCAACTTTTTCAAGGCCCACATGGCCTTATGCTCCAACTCCACTGGTAAATGACATGCTTTCCCAAACACCAACCGGTACGGCGACATACAAATTGGGGTCTTGTAAGCGGTCCCGTAAGCCCATAGAGCATCATCTAACTTTTAGACCAAACGGTCCTATTGGCATTGACGGTTTTGGACAAAATGCTCTTGATCTCCCTGTTGGACACTTCAACCTGGCCACTTGCTTGAGGATGATAAGGCGTAGACACCTTGTGGTTGACACCATACTTGGAAAGCAAGGCATCAAAAGCTCTATTACAAAAATGCGATCCTCCATCACTAATAATTGCCCGAGACGTGCCAAACCTTGTGAAAATGCTCTTCTTTAGAAATGCCACCACACTCCTAGCTTCATTGTTGGGCAAGGCCACGACCTCAACCCATTTTGAGACATAATCAACCGCTACAAGAATGTAAGTGTTTCCACACGAGCTTACAAAAGGGCCCATAAAATCGATACCCCATACATCAAAGATATCAACTTCGAGAATGGTGTTGAGAGGCATCTCATCTTTCTTGGAAATCCCGCCCGCTCGTTGACATTGATCACACCTTTTTACTAGGTCACTTGCATCTTTGAACAAGGTTGGCCAATAAAAACCACAACTCAGAACTTTTGAAGTTGTCCTCGCCCTTCCATGATGGCCACCATAGGGGGGGAATGACAAGCCTCTAGAATGCTAAATTGCTCCTCCTCAGGTACACACCTCCGGATCACTCCGTCGGTGCAAATCTTGAACAAGTATGGCTCGTCCTAATAGAAGTCCAGACTATCCCGTTTGAGCTTCTTCCTTTGGCTAGAAGATAGCTCACACGAGATGATGCCAGTCACAAGGAAATTAGCAATGTCCGCAACCATGGCATATCACTCATCGACACAGAAAGTAGCTGCTCATCGGGAAATGCATCATTGATCTCTAGGCCATCACACGGCCTTCCTTCCTCCTCCAAGCGGGACAAATGATCTGCCACTTGGTTTTCACTACCTTTCCGGTCCACTATCTCCAAATCAAACTCTTGAATTAATAAGACCCATCGCATCAGTCTAGCTTTGGAGTCTTTCTTTGTCATCAAATATCTAAGAGTTGCATGATCGTTGTGCACTATGACTTTGTCTCCCATAAGATATGGCCAAAATTTTTCCATGGCGAACACAATAGCCAACAATTCCTTCTCAGTCACCGTGTAGTTCCTTTGAGTCTCGTTCATAGTCTTGCTCGCATAGTACACTGGATGAAATATTTTGTTCACTCTTTGACCCAAAACTGCCCCAAACGTAACATCACTCGCGTCGCACATGAGCTCGAAAGGCAAGCTCCAATTGGGTGCGGTAATGATCAGGGTGGTGGTCAACTTATGCTTGAGAAGTTCAAAGGCTTCCATACATCTCTCATCAAACACAAACTTTGTATCCTTTACTAGCAACTTGCAAAGAGGATTCACTACCTTCGACAAGTCCTTGATAAATCGCCGGTAGAACCCCGCATGCCCAAGAAAACTCCTCACCCCCTTGACAGAAGTGGGGGGAGGAAGCCTTGAAATCACCTCTATCTTGGCTTTGTCAACTTCAATCCCATGCTTTGAAATTTTATGGCCCAACACTATGCCCTCCTCAACCATGAAGTGGCATTTTTCCCAATTTAGCACAAGATTGGTGTCCTCGCACCGGGCCAACACTCTATCCAAATTTCCCAAACACTCTTCAAATGAATCACCAACCACATTGAAGTCGTCCATGAACACCTCTAATATATTTTCCACCATATCGGTGAAAATGGCCATCATACACCGTTGGAATGTTGTCGGTGCATTGCACAACCCAAAGGGCATCCGAGAGAAAGCAAAGGTGCCATATAGATAAGTAAAGGTTGTCTTCTCCTGATCCTCTGGAGCTATCAAAGCCGTGACTAGATCCACAAATGAGCACACTTCGGTACAATTGGGCTGTTTCATTGACTTGCACACATGAAAGACTACCTTTTCATCACCCACCCTGAAAGTGAGTTCCCCTGCTTCCACATCCACTAGAGTCTTCCCCATAGCAAGGAAAGGTCTCCCTAATATGATTGGGACCTCATAATCTACCTCACAATCCAAGATTACAAAATCAGCTGGCAAGATAAATTTGTCCACCCGGACGAGCACATCATCAACAATACCCAATGGTCGCTTCATAGATCGATCTGCCATTTGCAATCGCATGGAAGTTGGCCTCGGAGGCCCAATACCTAAAGTCTTGAAAACTGAGTAGGGCATTAAGTTGATGCTTGCCCCAAGATCACATAAAGCTTTAACAAAGTCTGCACTCCCTATTGTGCAGGGGATAGTGAAAGCACCGGGATCCTCTATTTTCGGAGCCATTGAACGTACTATAGCACTAACTTGGTGGGTCATCTTGATAGTTTCACAGTCCATGGATCTTTTCTTTGTCACCAAATCTTTCATGAAATTCGCATAGCCAGGCATCTGCTCTAAAGCCTCTACCAAAGGAACATTAATGGATAAGCTCTTCATCATTTCAATGAAATTTTTGAATTGACTCTCATTTTTCTGCTTGGCTAGCCTCTGAAGATAAGGGGGAGGTGGCCTAGGCAAGGGTGCCTTGGCTTTTGGCACAACCGGCTCCGGCATGTCAATTACGTGCTCCCTAGACGGGTTCACGTCACTTTGTGTTTCCACCTCGGCATCTTGAATATTGATCCTAACTTCTTCATTCACATTTTCATCAACCATATTCTCAACCACCAAAGGAACTTCATCTTCTAGCAACTCAACTTCTTCACCCAAAACTTGCGTTTGTTTGGAGGCATTCACATCACCGCCTCGTCCACTCCTAGTTGTCACAGCCATAACATGATTGTTTCCTCCCTTTGGGTTCACTACAGTATCACTTGGTAGAGCACCCTTAGGGCGTGTATTTAGAGACTGAGAGATATGACCTAGTTGCACCTCCAAATTCCTAATTGAAGTATTGTGAGAAGCCAATTGCGCATCGGAATCCGCATTATTTTTCATCATTTGTTCGAACATCATTTCAATTCTGCCCATTTCATTGTTGGATGAACTAGGACCCTGGGAAGGAAAAGGTGGTGGATTGCTCGGTTGTTGGTACATTGGGGGCCTTTGAAAGCCTTGCCCCTGATTTCATTGGTTATTGTTCCACCCGCCTTGGTTGTTGTTATTTTCACCCCAATTGTTGTTGTTGCCCCAGTTTCCTTGATTGTTGCGGTTGTTGTTTTGATTTCCCCAATTGTTATTCCCTTGATGTTGATTGTTCCAATTATTGTTGCCTTATTGTTGGTTACCCCAATTGCCCTGGGATCGCCATTGTTGTTGTTGGTTAGAAGAATTTCCTCTTTGGCCTTGGTAATTATTCACATATTGCACCTCATCATTTTGCTCATCATAGCCATCATCTTGAAATCCATTACCATCATTGTCAAATTGATCCGAATTCCCTTGGTTCTGTTGACCTCTTTGCCTTCTTTGGTTCACTAGCATGTTAACACCCTCCATAGCATTCACTTGGCGAGGATTTTGGACTTGTTGCAACTGTGCCTTTGCCAATTGGTTCATTGTAGTTGTAAGTTTTGCTATAGCCTGTCACCGTGGGGTCACCCTGAGGCACATTGGCTCTACTTTGCCAAGCGGAGGATGTGTCAGCCATTTCATCAAGAATCGCACAAGCTTCATCATAAGGCAGCTTCATAAAATTACCCCCGGCCAATTGGTTCACTATGCATTGATTCGTTGTATTGATGCCCCGATAGAAAGTTTGTTGTATCATTGCCTCTGCATATCATTGTTGGGGCATCTTTAACCATAGTTCTGTATCGCTCCCAAATCTCATGCAATGGTTCGGTAGGCTCCTGCTTGAAGGCTAAGATCTCATCCCGTAGTGCTGCCGTGTGTCCCGGTGAGAAGAATTTGGCAATGAACTTATCCTCCAACTCATCTCAAGTTGTGACGGAATGGTTGGGAAGTCGCTCAAGCCAGTCCAATGCTTTCCCCCTAAGTGAGAAAGGGAAAAGCCTCAATCTAAGTGCATCCTCGGACACATTGGTTTGCTTGCTCCCCCAACAGGTATCCACGAACCCCTTGAGATGCTTGTACGCATTTTGAGTGGGAGCACCGGTGAAATACCCACGCTGCTCCAATAATGTCAACATCACATTGGTTATTTGAAAATTTCCCGCCCGAATCCGAGGCGGAACAATAGCACTTGCACAGCCTTGGTTGGGAAGAACTCTGGGAGCCACTCAAAATGGACCGCGATCCGCACTGGGCTCTTGACTCCAAAAATCTCGTTCTCTGAACTTGGGCTCCGCGGACCGCACAGAATAGACTGCGGCCGCGGAGGCTTCTACTGCGGTCCGCACAAACTTGACTGCAAACCGCATTGGCTTGAAAACTTCATTTTGCAGCTTCTCTGAATCTTGGCTCTGCGGACCGCACAGAATGGTAGTGCGGCCGCATTGCCTTCAGTACGGACCGCACAAAACCTAGTGCGGCCGCACTGCCTTAATGCCTGAAATACCAGCTCTCTGAATCTCCCAGTGCGGACCGCACAAAGTGGTGTGCGGCCGCACTGGGCCTGTTCTGCCTGAGCTTGACTTGTCTTCGGCACTTGTGCAAGTTTTACTCCTTTTGAGCCGATCTTTGACATTTTGTCACTTTGTTGATCAAACCTGCAATCAAGCACAACCTGTGAGCCTTTTGGGACTATTTTGTATGAATATTTGATCAAAGCATAAGCAAGAAGGGGTATAAAATGCGTCAAAAATCCCTAGTTATCAACGGACAACTCACATACTAAAGTATCGATGTCTGGATCCGCACGGACAACACACGTGTTGCATGGACAACTCACGTGCTATAGTATCAATATCTGAATCCGCACGGACAACTCACGTGCTATAGTATCAATACCTGGATCCGCACGGACAACTCACATGCTGCACAGACAACTCGCGTGCTAATATCACAATCCACCCGGTGTGGTAACATACATAACAACACAATCCGCTCGGCATGGTCACATGCATCTAGTCCAAATCACACCGCACGGAAGAGGGTATACAAGAACACGTGTATATGACGGATAAATATCAGATTTCATGCTCCTAGACTGGTATAATTACATGCTAAAGTGTAGGCATATGCAATGTGTACTATCATAGCTCAAATTGGTCAATTTTATCACAGAAATACAATTACCAAGTTTTATTCATGGATTTAGCTTCTCTTAACCTCANCACTAACATGTTAACACCCTCCATAGCATTCACTTGGCGAGGATTTTGGACTTGTTGCAACTGTGCCTTTGCCAATTGGTTCATTGTAGTTGTAAGTTCTGCTATAGCCTGTCCATGGTCATGTAGTTCTTTATGCAAATGAGTAACCGTGGGGTCACCCTGAGGCACATTGGCTCGACTTTGCCAAGCGGAGGATGTGTCAGCCATTTCATCAAGAATCGCACAAGCTTCATCATAAGGCAGCTTCTTGAAATTACCCCCAGCCAATTGGTTCACTATGCATTGATTCGTTGTATTGATGCCCCGATAGAAGGTTTGTTGTATCATCGCCTCTGTCATATCATTGTTGGGGCATTCTTTCACCATAGTTCTGTATCGCTCCCAAATCTCATGCAATGGTTCGGTAGGCTCCTGCTTGAAGGCTAAGATCTCATCCCTTAGTGCTGCCATGTGTCCCGGTGAAAAGAATTTGGCAATGAACTTATCCGCCAACTCATCCCAAGTTGTGATGGAATGTTTGGGAAGTCGCTCAATCCAGTCCAATACTTTCCCCCTAAGTGAGAAAGGGAAAAGCCTCAATCTAAGTGCATCCTCGGACACGTTGGTTTGCTTGCTCCCCCAACAGGTATCCACGAACCCCTTGAGATGTTTGTACGCATTTTGAGTGGGAGCATCGGTGAAATACCCACACTGCTCCAATAATGTCAGTATCACGTTTTTTATTTGAAAATTGCCCGCCCGAATCCGGGGCGGAACAATAGCACTTGCATAGCCTTGGTTGGGAAGAACTCTGGGAGCTACTCTTGGAGGTGGCGGAGGAAGGTCTGGAATATTGTCATTTGAATTGGCCTGGCGGCCTCTACGTTGTCCTTGAGGTACAAGAGGCACCTCTTCTTCTCCAATGTCATCTACCTCCTCCCCCGCATTCACATTTCCAAGAGGGTCATTAGCATTTAAAGCCATTTTGGTACCTGAAGTATTGACACACACAAATTAGTAACAAGAAGGAAAGAAGAACAAAACACAAATCTAACTAAATAGATAGCCAAAACTGTTAGCTCCCCGACAACGGCGCCAAAAAGTGATCGCTTCCAACTCCGCACTACTAAAAAGTAGCGAGAGAGGGTCGCAATAGCTTTTACCCGATTGTGGGTCGGGATCGATATCCATAGAGAGCTAGAAGTTGGAATCGAGTATCTATCTAGTTTAGGATTGTGTATGTGTTCTTAATTACACTTCTATTCATTTTTGAGGTTTTTGTTTACTTCTACTATTATCAAACTATAAATGGTAATTGCAACTAAATTATGCTAAGAGCTATAATGCTACGAGTTGTTCAAATAGGTTTAAAAGGCACAACCGCCTAGGTGGTCAATTGACGGGTACTTGAATCTAAGGCAAGTTTGACACATTTGGGGAGTATGCTATAACCGTTGCACGAATTTACCCACTCTACACCTCTCGGTGGTTCGAGTGATTTTGCCCAAATTGGCTTTCTCAAGACCAATTGGGTATGCAAATTTTGCTCAAGCAACTAGGGTTCAATTCGGGTACTACTCTCTCGAAGGTTTAACCCTTTAATTGGGGCTATCAATCTTTGAGTACGCCCCAATTCATTGTTGGACCAATTTCGGAGACTTAGGCTCTCTTCCTCAAGAAGAGCTCAAGTCAACTCAACACAAACTAGTGTTTGCAACCACTAATTCAGAAATTAACCATGAAATTGGCCCAAATAACAAACACCCATAGTCAAATTAGCCCTAAAATACAAGACCCATCAATTACCCACACTAGGTTTGAGCCACAACCCTAGCTATGGGGTCTAGCTACTCATATTCAAAGAAGAAAAACAAGTAACAAAAGAAGATAACCACATATTACTTAATTGCTAAGCTAAATACAAAGATTCAATGATGAAAAGTAAGTAAAAATGCCCAAAATGGCTAAGAAAAGTCGACCCACGAGCGCAGCTGATGTAATACAATATCTGATACCCTAAAAATAGAAAAAGAATCTATTTATACTAAGCTGAAAAATTTGGACAAAATTGCCCCTGTGGGGTTAGTGCGGACCGCACAAAATGGACTGCGGTCCGCACTGGGCTCTTGACTTTAAAATTCTTGCTCTCTAAACTTGGGCTCCGCGGACCACACAGAATGGACTGCGGCCGCGGAGGCTTCTAATGCGGTCCACACAGAATGGACTGCGGACCGCACAGGCTTCAAAACTTCATTCTTCATCTTCTCTGAACCTTGGCTCTGCGGACCGCACAGAATGGTAGTGCGGCCGCATTGCCTTCAGTGCGGACCGCACAAAACCTAGTGCGGCCGCACTGCCTTGATGCTTGAAATAATAGCTCTCTGAATCTCCAGTGCGGACCGCACAAAGTGGTGTGCGGCCGCACTGGGCCTGTTTTGACTGAACTTGACTTGTCCTTGACACTTGTGCAAGTTTCACTCCTTTTGAGCCGATCTTCGACATTTTGTCACTTTGTTGATCAAACCTGCAATCAAACACAACTTGTGAGCCTTTTGGGACTATTTTGTATGAATATTTGATCAAAGCATAAGCAAGAAGGAGTATAAAATGCGTCAAAATCTCTAGTTATCAACTGCTTCCTACCTAATCAACAGGTTTCCCTCTAGTGTTTTACACAATTTGTCACCTTTTGATAAACTTCATGGTCATCCTCTTACATATTCTCATCTAAGAACTTTTGGTTGTCTTTGCTTTGCTACTTTGCCAAAGGTGGGTAGGAATAAATTCCAACCTAGAGCATCTCCATGTGTATTTCTAGGTTATCCTTTAGGAAAGAAAGGGTATAAGTTGCTCAATCTTACATCTCATTCCATCCTATTCCCTAGGGATGTCATTTTTCATGAGCATATCTTCCCTTATCATTCTTCCTCTCCCTCTCCTACTTTTCTCACTTCTCCTGATTCTTTTACAAATATTTTACCTACCCCTACAACTTCCGCACCTTCCCCTGTTCAGGTTCCTCACCCTACCTCACCTGTGGCTCCTTCTCCTCATGTTCCTCATGCCTCCTCTTCTCCTCCTTCTACTACCCTTTCTGATGTTCCTTCTCTTGTACTCCTTAGGAAATCCACTAGAGAATCTAACACACCTGCCTACCTTCAAGACTATGTCTGCTACTCAGCCATTCCTACTTTTCCTATGAATTCCAAGGTTACCTTTACTGAGATTCACATGCATGAACCTCAGTTTTACCATCAAGCAGCACCTTATCCTGCCTGCGCAGGATGCTATGATTAAAGAATTTCAAGCCTTGGAGACAAATCAGACTTGGGACATTGTCCCTTTGCCTCCAGGAAAGAAGGCCATACCATGCAAATGGGTATATAAAATAAAACAAAGGTCTGCCGGTTCAATTGAGAGATACAAGGCAAGATTAATGATTAGGGGTGATTCTCAGAAAGAAGGCATAAACTACTTTGAAATTTTCAGTCCAGTTGTCAAGATCACAACTGCCAAGTGCCTTCTTACCTTGGCAGTTAAGCATGGTTGCGCAGTCCACCAGTTGGATGTCAACAATGCTTTTCTACATGGAGATCTTCATGAAGAGGTTTACATGAAAATCCCTTTGGGTTTGATTGTTGGTCCTTATTTTTCTGATCCTCCTTTGGCCTGCAATTTGAAGAAATCCCTCTATGGTCTAAAGCATGCTTCCAGACAATGGTTTGCAAAACTCTCACAATCTCTCCTTTCCAGAGGTTACTCCCCTAGCAAAAATGACTCTTCTTTGTTCACCAAAATCACTGCCTCCTCCATTGTCATTTGGTGGTATATGTGGATGATATCCTTTTAGCAGGAGATAATGGTCAAGAGATAGCAGACCTGAAAGCTTCTTTAGATCAGCAGTTCAGAATCAAAGATCTTGATTCTGTTCATTATTTCCTTGGTCTTGAGGTCTCTCTGGTAGAAGGTGGTTATGTAGTCCATCAACACAAGTATACAACTGACCTTCTATCTGAATTTCACTGTCTGGATGCTACGCCTGTCACCACTCCCCTTGATCCCCAGAACAAGCTTCATATTGACTCTTGCGATCCTATTTCTGATCCTTCTACATATAGAAGGTTGATCTTACAGCACACCAGGCTTGACATCTCCTTCTCTGTTCAACATTTGAGTCAGTTCCTGGTGTCTCCTAAAGTTCCTCATATGTTGGATGCACTACATGTTCTCAAATATCTTGCCAATGACCCTGCTCAAGGTATCTTACTCAGCGACTCTTCTGATTTCACCCTAAAGGCTTATTCTGATTCAGACTGGGCTGCCTGTCCCATCTCAAGGAGATCTGTTACTGGATATTTTGTTCTTTTTGGTGATTCTCCTGTTTCTTGGAAGTCCAAGAAGTAGCCTACTATTTCCTTAAGCTCTACTGAAGCTGAATATAAAGCCTTGATACAGGTAGTTGCCGAGGTTTCTTGGTTGCTTAGGCTTCTTGCTGATATGGTTTGTCTATTACTTCTCCTGTTTCTATTTTTTGTGATAGTCAGGCTGCTGTGCATATTGCCAGAAATCCAGTTTTCCATAAGCGCACCAAACACAATGAAGTGTATTGTCATTATTATGTTAGGGATGTTCTTTCTTCTGGAGTGATTTCTCTTCAGCATGTGCACACTTCTGCCCAACTAGCTGATATGCTTACCAAGACCTTAACAGGTGTTCCTCATCATAGACACCTCTACAAGCTTGGCGTTCACTCACCCTCAAGCTTGGGGGGGGGGGGGGGGTGATAGACCCTTAATGCTAAGCCCAGATCCCGATTGAGCTTCTAAAGAGTTGGGCCTAATCCTTATTGGGCCATCTTTCATTTTGTACTTCAGGGACCCGACCCTTGTCCGATTATTTTCAATTTTAGCCACAATCACTTCTACATATAAATAGAGTTAGTTGACTCTATTCTAAATTAATGGATCACATTCTATTTACCCGATTGTCTCTCATGTCTTCTCTCTCACCGACTTAGACAATTAGGATTTTCTCTTCGATCCAATCCTCAAATTTCTCGTTGATTTCATACGTTAACAGTAACCAACTCAACTTTTTTGTATCAAAAGCAATTCTAATAGGTCACTAAGATAAATCAAAACAAAAATAATAAAAAAATAACTTTCTGTATCAAAAATAACAAACAACATAGAAATTGGAAAAAAAAATAGAGAAAGTATCAGACATGTGATAAAGGGTATGAATTAGCAGAGTTGAATTTACCAATGTTGGTGGAAAATTCAGGCAAAAGCAAAAAAGATTGATTTTCAATATTTGCGAAAAATTGAAAAGAAATTTCTTTTTCCACCATACCTATTAAAAAAAGTTTTAGTTTTTGTAAAATTGAAAAGGGTCTTCCGTTTGATTTTAAACAGGGAAAAACCACTCAGATTTCCTACTTCTTATAAGAGGGAATAGCAGAGAGCTCTCGGTCAACATGTTTGTTTCATCACGAGGGTATTTTTGATAGTTTGCAATATTTGTGCTTCACTGTTGTTGTACCTAAAGGCTTCATGTACATACTACAGCACAATCCTTTTTCGTGTTGACTGTTGTACCCTTCTGGTTTGAGATGAGTTCTTGCAGCTTTATTACATCATTACACCAGTGGGCCCACTTCAATTTTGGTGTTTACACGTTCATACGTAGCCTTCTTTGAGGTTATCACTTCTCTGACAATGCTCCATGACTTTATTGATCATACCTATATGATTAATGAAGCAAGCATCTAATCAGAGGTGAAGGGATTGCGCTATATAATAATTTTTATTTAGACTTAACAAGTGTATTAAATTAGGCTTTGTTCAGATGTAAGGGACTGATGAATATATATTTACTTAGCTAGCATTTGGACATAGAGTTGGTTGAAAATTGAAAAAAATAGTTTTTAAAAATGAGATGAAAAATGATTTTTGAAAATTAAAATTGTGTTTGACATGCATTTTATTTACTTGAAAAGAATTTAAAGTTTTGTGAGTCGAAAAGTGTAAAAATTTCAAAAGCTAGAGCCGTTTTTGGGATTTGAAATTTTTGTTTTCAAAATCTGCCAAAAAATGGTTCAAAGATATAAATAAACAGATGTTTGAAAATAAAATTTTAAAAATAACTTCCAAATTTTATGGTTAAATGAGAGCTTAGTTTATAGACCGCTGAATGTGAAGATTTACTTAAAATTAGTGATTTTGTAAGAGTCCACTTACAATACTGGTTTTTCGAAAATCAGATATGTTTACAATAGCTCGATTTTAACATAAAATAGGGAAAATATTTTCGTGGAAATGGTATAGACGTACCATCAAAAGAGGTTAGTTTTGATTTTAGTAAGAGACAAGAATAATATATTACCAGCCTCGGGATGAGCCATAGTCATTGTTATTTGTTTTACTGTTACAATTTAGTGCAATTCATCAAATAAACTAAGTTATGTATATATGTTCGCATATATATATGTAATGCTATGAATACTCATTTTGGAGCAATACTTCAAAGATCATAATTATGAGACTCAATAGGCATATGCTAAGCTAGAGTCTTAGTTCTTGGAGAGTACGTACCCCGTACTTTGAAGGGCATCGAAAATTTACATATTAGAATTTAGAATTATAATCCAACTCTAAAATAGGGGAATATAAAGCTTAATAAAGTTTGACAAAAATCTCAAAATGGATTCCTTGTCTAAAGGTGTCATCAGATCTTTTATGATATAGATAAAAAGCTAATTATTTTGACAAAAATATCAATACTTTCGACAAATTTCATGTATAATGGAAAAAATCTTTTATGTTATAAACATGGATTTTTATACTATTCAGCATAAGGTAAGCAAAAAATTTGCTCATCCCCCAATTATTGAATCAAGTCAATTTTAAAACATAATTACTTGCATAGCTTAATTTGTTTTAACTTTAGGATTCTTTGGAGATGGACTCTTAACACAAAAAGTTCTTAAATAACAAAAGAATAATAAGGAATTAACCTAAATAGCCGTCATTCCAATTGATTAAGCTAAAAATAGCCAACATATGTATAATATATGTACAATTCATGTATATTTTATGTATACCGTATATCATTAGTGTATAACTTAATATATTGACTAAGAAAAATAAAAAAATAAATCCAACCGTCTATTTGTATGAATCCAAATATATTAACTAAGAAAAGCAAAGAATAAATCAAACAATCAATTAGCATATGCTTATTGGGCCATGTGCAGCATGGGCTAATCCATACTAGTCTGCATACAAACGTGGTAAAAATAGCACGGTCTAGCCAGTTTTCGGACTGGTCATTCAAAAATAGCTAGCGTTTACCAAGTCAATGAAAAATAGCCACTATTTTACTGCAACAGAGACCGGTCCAGCATAATATACTGGAGTTCGGTGCACCTGTGTATGAACTTCCAGCATATTATGCTGGAACTCCAACACACGGAAAGTTCCAGCATAATATACTGGAGAATCGAGCACTTGTGTATGAACTTCCAGCATATTATACTGGACCCGTATACTTTGCTGGAACTCCAATATATTATGCTGGAGTTCTAGTGTACTTATGCTGGAATTCCATCATATTATGCTGGAGTTCCAGCATACTTATCCTGGAACTCCAGTATAATATGCTGGAGTTCAAGTATACTTATGTTGGAACTCCAGCATAATATACTGGCGTATTTTTCGGGTTTTGAACACTATTTTCACTCAGATTTATCTTTACATGAAAAGTGACTAGGTTTCGATTACTTTTGAAACTGGGCTATTTTTAAACAACCAGTTGTGAATCTGACTATTTTTGAATTTCTCCCTACAAACGTGTGTACTATAATTTATAACTTGAGGTGGTATAGGATATTACGTGTTCTGAAGCCGTAAATTAAACAAACGGCGTCGTTCCACCGATTTTAGGTGCTCTCAGATTTATGTCTTTTGGTTGATTTTATTCCGATAATTCTTTTTCTTTTCCCAATTGCTGTGGCTGTATCTCTTCATCTCTTTGAGCTCGTCGCTGGTAAATGATACATATAATGTCTTTTCTGCTTTTTCTCAGGGGTTTAAAGCTCTGTCTTTATTTTGATTACTGATTCTCGTTCGCTTTTCTTCTGTAATAAATATGTGTAGTATTGAATTATTATGGCTTGAACCAATTAAGTATTTCTCTGTGTCGTAATTTCAAAAATAAATAAAAAAATGAAGAAAAAGTTCCAACTGCTGTTATGTGTGTTTTGACAAATGGCATTTGAGGTCACCCGAGTTATTGATGGTTTTCTCGCAACAGATTTCTCTAATGAGTTATAACAACTGAAATAAAGAGAGAAGCTGTCTTAAATTCAAGTAATGTAGAGGGTGTCCTATAAATTCCCTGCATCATGATTGTGTTCCTAACTTGAATCCGCAAACCTGATTGGTTGTTTTGGCCTCAACATTTTGCAGGCACAATTAGATACTTGAGATGCTGGTGGACGAGGCAAAAATCTTGCTAGGCTTTTCCACTAATTCTTGCCCCACTCCTTGTCAGGTATATATTTTTATGTCTATTGTATACATAGAAAGGTGTGTGGCATGCTTGTTTCTTATATTATTTAGCATACTACATAAATACCAACACGAGGTGAATGTAGTACCGGGACAGTAAAACAATAACAACTGAGTAAGCGAATTACGATTCAACCTATAATTCAAGAATATTTTTTGAGAAGGTTTGCCTGGCCTAGCTTTCACACGACATTCCTTGCCAACAATTTGATTAGCCTAGTCTTCTTATCTCAGAAAATCTTGAAGTTATAGTAATCACACCTACTGTTATTCTTACAATTCTGCACTCATTTTAGGGATCGGCCTCCAGTAATTGAAGAAAGGAACGAGAAATTTTTAGAAAGAACACATATTAATTGCACACAATATTTTTACAAGGTAGGAGAATTCTGTCCCCTTTCAACTACGAATGCTTCCTTTTATGGAGGAAAACCTTTAGACACTGTTAAATATGATATAACCAGCATCAAGTTCAAAGGGCATCTCATGTGAAATGATCTATCTCATTTATCCGGTCACCTTCCACTGGAACTCTCACTCAGCAACCTCCTCTTTCCGTCAACGTACTTCAGTAGCTTAGCTCAATTATCGATGTTCTTTGTTTTTCTACTATGCCATCATCCATGTATTTACCGAAGATTTGGGACGCCCCACTGATTATGACTCTTACTGCTTCCTACTATCTCAATCTATTGTTTTCCTGATTTTGTTTATCTTAATATTACATTTATATTATTATCCCAAACTGTCATTGCCTTTTTCAGCAGTCGTGCGACTTATTTAAAATTGGTTCCACATCTCTTGAACTTTTTTTTCTTATTTAGGTCAGTTTGTATATTCTTACTTCCAACTGCCAAAGGAAGAAACTTTTCTAAAAATTGTTGATACATCTTAACCAAATGATATAATATATCCATTAGAGAAGAGATGGTACAATAAGCAGAATGAGGAAACTGGAAAGCAGAGTGGAATACACCCCCCCCCCCCTCGGGAGGGTTTTGTTTCGTTTTTCTCCCTTTGATTTTTATTTATCATTTGGAATAAGTGGAGAATTGAACTGTGGATACTTGCAAATTATCAATTGTAAATAAATTTAATTGCTTATCATTAGTGAATGGAAATTTTCTCCACAAACAAGTTTTATTTACGAATGGATAAGCGTAAAAAGGAGTGAATATACGCTCCCTGTGTATGTGCGTGTGTGGTTTTTCATTTCTTTATCTTATTTGCTACATTGATCACCCAGCGCTAGTTCCAATTTGTTTGACAAACATAAATGTTTTCATGAACTCGAAGGACTATTTTGTGGTCGGTTCAGTAATAGTATTAGTATCATTTATGAATTCTGTAACTTGTATTTCTAGAAGAATTCAGCTTAGGGCTATTTGAATGTGGTTGATGTTTGGGCACGAAACCAAAAATGATGCTTAAGCAAACATTTCCCTCAGATTTGTAACATATATTTGTTACTTTCTATTTCATTTTATTTTATTCTTCGTTGTTTTGTCTTTATTAGGTTTCTGAAAACTTATGCAGGTAGTATTTTTTGTAAAACTGCCTGTGCGCCACTTTTTATGAAGCTAATCATAGTACCACATTTCAAACAAATGTAGGTCAAAGCTGCTTATAGAAGGAAGGTATGGGAGACTCATCCAGATTGCTTTCCAGTTCATCTCAAACCTGATGCAGAACTCAAATTTAAGATGGTAAGCTTTCACTTTGTTGGCACAATGACCCCCCCATCCCCATGCCTCTACTTCTATTATTCTCCCTTGAAACAACTACTTAATCGAATTTCATATTTTTCCAAAGTGTGTATTCGTCATTTCTACTTATGATTATTGATACCTGGTGATCTTTTTCTCTGAAACTTCATTTTCATCAATTTTGGAGCATCACAGAACAAATGATGCGCTTTGGACTAACTTATATACTTCGTAATGTGGTCTTACACGCTCTATGTTATAATAAACAGAAAAAGCAAGTGGCTCGTTCAACATTTTCTCCATTATAAACTTGCCTTAATAAGTGTGTTATCCCAAACCAAGGTAGTCTTTTCGAACCATTTAGGTAGAGCGAAGAAATAATATTTGCTATGAGAACCAGTATCTTCATTGATCCTTCTGGTAACTCTCGTGCTGTATGAATTTCTCTCCTCTTTCTTCAACTACACACTTTCTTTTTTGATAACCATAGTGTCCGCGCCAACTTGTGTGCGCCTCTACTAATTCCACGGCTTACCTTCTATCTCCCACCAGCAAAGGCACCGGGTAACTCTATCCACCAAGGTTTGGACTGATGAGAAAAAATCACCTAGTGTTTTTGTCTCTGCTAGGATTTGAACCTATGACCTTAGGTAACCCATTTTATTGACCTCTAGGCCATACCCTTGGGCGCCGACTACACACTTTCTTAATCTAATAGTGTGAGCAAAAGCGTAATTCTTTGTCCTTCACCTTTCCTCTATCTGAATGATGAAGGTTCAGTTTATGTGCCATTTTTTTCTATGAGCTTTATTTGACTGGTCATTGTTACTAAAGTTTAAAATGTCTTTGGATGCAGATTTCAGAAGCATACACTTGCCTGCTTTCTGGTAATTTTCATGTCTTAGCACATCTGCAATATGTGACAAGCTAAACAGATTCATTTACTTGCTTGAAACCTTTACTGATAAAACGGCAAATTAATATGATTTTCAACTAAAGAAAGAACCTCCTTCCACTTTCCGCTTACAATATTGTTTCTTTCTCCACTCATCTTGTCCCTTTTAAAAACATATAGTGTACAATTCTCCATTATATATTCCTGCGAGAACTACTGGTAGATCTTCCTTATATTCCTTTGATGTTACAAGATTTGATCTATCCTATTTTCTTTAAGGCATTGACAGAAAGCTAAATGTTCCATTTAGCCCCTATGTCTTTAGTCTAGTGATAAGAGTACAACATGTGATGTGTAGTGTCGGGTGCACGCGACAAGTTCGGACTTTGTCGCAGGCAAAAGACTGGTATTTAAGTGAAAAAGGTGAGAGGCATTATCATCTGGTGGGATGAGATAAGGTATTTGCTCCTTTAGAAGTGTGAGCTTCTAAGGACCCTTAATTTGTCCTAAGCGATTGATGCTTTGTGATTGACTAGTTAATTCATGGTTAGAAATGGAAATGGAACTCGTTTTTTGCTGGATATTCACTATGGATACCACTCCGGAAAAAAAAAAAGCTCCCCCAAAACGTTTTTTACACAACTAATATAGTGGATCATCTTGTGAGAGACGGATGCCAAGTATCATCGGATATATCACTCATGAGGCTCAAGACTAGAAATGTGGTTGTGTTGGTGAATTTTCGTTCCCAACATTTTGTTGCGCAAATGGATGTATCAAATCGGCAACCACCAAAGTTCCCGTTGAGTTATATGAATTATTTGTAGTTGTGTCAGAAGAAGCCAAAAGTTCCGCAAAAATATCCGAGCATATAATATCATATTTGCTTTTACGTCTTTTGGAGTTGAGCTTCATAAAGAAATGGCATTTTCAAGGAAAGAAGTTTCTACTTTTAAGGCACATGGACATATATATCACGATCTTTCGTCATTGGTCCCACGAGTTGTGCAACAGGGTGTCAAAATTCCAAGAAGCAAACTTATCTGAGGAAGTGATAGAATATATGCACAATTCATTCTACAACTATAAGATTATTCGACATTTCGAAATGTACAAATTTGATGCTAGTGCTTCTTTAGATCAACGTGTGTATAACATCCTCAGTAGAAGTTGTTGCAATTTGAATAGACGGAAACAATCTAAATATACTGTTGAATAGAGATACTATTGTTCATGAACATTTAGACAACAAATATCGATTAAAATATTATTATGGTTGTTATGACACGCTACAATATGCTTTACTTTTACCAAAGGATGCCAGAAGTAATATCCTTTGACTGACCTATTCTCCTCTATATTTTCTTGTCATGACATTCAGACATTGTCAACTATACTTTGATATATCTCCCTTTTGAGATTTGATTGCTCATTTCTAAAATATTCAAGCGTCGTTTCTAATCTTATGTACATGTCAATAACAAATTGTTGCAATAATATGTCAAATAGTAGTAATATCAATTTCTCTTCTTTTTGTACTTGTAGTTTATAGTAGTACTACTCTTTACAAGACACATATCCAGGGGCAGAGCCAATGTATAAGTTACGGGTTCGGCCGAACCCAATAACTTTTGTTCAAACTCTATGTGTGTTAAGAAATCTATTGAATATATGCAAATTATTAATTTAGAATCCAGTGACTTAAAGTGATTAAAATCCAGAACTCATAAGATTCAAATTCTGGCTCCGCCTCTGCACATATCCTTTAGTTTCACATCGTACACTTATAAGTAAGATTTGTTTATATTGATAAAGTTAGTTTAAGCTATGAATTTTTTTATAATAATTCATAAATATTTACCTCCTTCTTCATTGTCTTGGAATATTTGTGCTGACAGTTGCAACTTCATCTATGTAATGCTGCTTTTTGAATTGCAACATTTCCTTATTCTTTGATGCCGACCTCCTTCACCTTTCAAAAAAAGTAAAGGATATTGTAGCAGGTCATAACAACCATGGTAATGTGTTACTCTATGTTTGTTGCATGAACGCTAATATCTCTTTCGAGCATTATATTTGGATTGTTTCGATCTATCCAAATTGCAGTAACTTGATCTACTTAGGGTGTTATACACTATTGATCTAAAAAAGCATTAACAACAATTCGAATTTGTATATTTGAAAATGTAGAGTGATTTTTTGGCTGGCAAACAATTGTGCATATGGATTTCCATCTATTATTGACCTGATTTTGCCCACCAGTTCCTCTGATAAGTTTGCTTCTTGTAGTTTTGGCATCCTATTGCACAACTCATTATTTGTATATTAAAGTTGAAAGTAACATGGATCATCATTACGTGAGACCAATAATAGAAGATCGTTACCTGTGCCCTTTATAGTGTAAACTCCTTTCCAGAATATGTCAATTTTTTCATCAAACTTAACACCAAAAGACATAATAGTAAAGATGCTATTATATGTTTGGATGTCTTTGCAAAATTTGTTTTCTTTTGGTCAGCTAACACTAATTCATACAACTGAGCTAGAACTTCGGTGGTTGCTAGTTTGATACATCAACTTGCGCAACAAAATGTTGGGGGCTTTTATTGAAACTTCTTAGCATGACAAAAAGTACATTCAGGAACTTTTTGCTACTTATGATTATATGATGATGATAATTGGCAAGTAGTATCTCCTAATTTCACATAAGAAAATATTATATAGTATTAAGACAAATATTTTCTAAAATGTTATAAAAACAAAGAAAGTCAATCTATAAGCTATTGCACTAAAAGTACCTCCATTCCGTACTCTTGTGATTAATCCTTATAACCAGCTTATTTTTGGCTTTTTCAGTCGTGTTTCTTCAAAGTGTATATCTTGTATTGGTTGAGTTGATGCAACCAGCTTATTTTTGGCTTTTTCAATTCATCTCACCTCCCTTCATAATCAGCACTCTATGTTACAATTGGTACAAGTTGCACTGTTATTTATAATGTTCACTCTCCTATAGCATTCTTTGCAAGAAGAATACTACGGCTCATATTTATTTATGAATCTTTTTCTGTCAGATCCTAAAAACCAAAAGAACTATAATATCTGCGCACTCCAAACCTGCTCATGTTTACCAATGCTTTTATGTGTGATGTGTGTGAGCGAGAAAGTTAGAACTTTTCACGCAAATCTCTTATGCATCCTCTAAGAAAGAACCCTTACCGCTTTGAATAACTTGTTGGATACTTTTCTTGTGTAGCTTTACACAAAGATCCCTAGTACCACTTTACCTATGCGAGTCTACAAAGCAAAATATACAAAATTTTAGGATAGCAATAAAATTTTGTATCCAGTAGCACTAATTGGAATTAGCCATTGATGCGTGTATTAAGTATGCTGCCTACATCACACCTCCTTGGGGTATGACCCTTCCTCGTGCCCTACGTGAACGCGGGATGCTTCGTGCACTTGGCTGCCCTTTTGTCAAATGTGCATTAACCCAAGATAAATATGGTGTGTGCATTAAATTGTCTAGAGCCCTATCGGCATACATTTGTTTGTTATTGCTTGCTGTTCTATTTGTTCCTTACTCTCTTAGTTGGGTTCATCGTCTCACTTTGAATAGCAATTACAGGTACAAGACACGAAGGTCAACACGGTGGTAAGTTACTCTAGAGCTCCTTAATTGTGTCCATATACATGTGTGTGTTTATGTGCACATATAACATGGGATTAACCCCTGATCTAATGGAAAGACAATGTTTTGTTATCAGTTGGATATTCACGTGTTGTAAGAAGTGGAGTTCCTAGAGGAGGGAGGAAAAATCATCCACTGATTGGGATTCCCTTTCTTTTTATTATTTTGGGAACTGTAACATTGGGAGGAACAAATATTGCCAGGTAATTTGTCATGTTGATTGTGGGACGGTGTTTTGTTGCTTGAAGAAAAGATTAATGAGATGATCTGAATAGCTGCTTTTTATACCTTTTCCACATCAGGGCCTACAGAAAACAGAGGGCGGATTGTCCTTCTCATAATCCTTTTCTCCCTTGATTATTCCAAGTTTCTGCAACATTGTGTACGTAGTGGCACGGTATGTACAGATATGGTGGGGCGTTAGTCCTCTTATGAAAATGTAGCTGATCCAATAACCTTCAATGAGTCTCATTCGCGGCACATTTGTTAAGTTGTGTTTGTGAACATTCAATTGTAATTCTGAAGTTGTTCATTATGTAAATTAGACGATAGTTTAGGTGAAGGATGGTAAAGTTGCTTCCTTGTGACCAGGAGGTCACGGATCTGAGCCGTGGAAACAGCCTCTTGCAGAAATGTAGGATAAGGCTGCATACGATAGACTCATGTGGTCCGGCCCTTTTCCGGACCCCCGCATAGCGGGAGCTTAGTGCACCAGGCTGCCCTTTTATTTTTCAGGTGAAGGATGCTTTCAAAGTGAAAAATGTTAGACTTTGCTCCAATTTGTCTCCATATCACATGAAAGGAGGAAGAACAATTAAAAGGAACAGCATGACATGTAATAATCCCATCATATGGTCCAGATTGCCATTAGTTTATCAATTTCCATTACTCATTTATATTCATGTGCCAAATTTTAGTACAATGAATGTGCATATTTCGTGAAAAGCTGTGGAAACGACCAAAACCGAATAAATAAGTATATCAGATGTACGATTATGAAATAGTTTTAAAGCACCACTTTTTCAATATTTAACGGACTTAAGATTAAAGTGAAGTCCACTTTGATTCCATTGAAGCAATCTAATCACTTATATATTTGAACTCCTAAATTAAATGTTTATATTTCATTTTATTTTCTTATACAGTTCTTTAAGAGCATTCACTTTTCTTAAAACAATCTTTAGTCGATCATTAATTTCCTCGCATACATTTTATTTTGTCATTCTTACTACCAAAAGAGAATGAAACAATACACGACTGTCGTATGTTGCATAATTGATATGACTCGTCTCCCTTCTTCTAACAACATTTGACTTTCAATTTTAACTTGTGCTTTACTTAACTAAAGATTTGGATATATATATATTTGGTTGAAACTTGAAAAAAATTAGTTTTTATAGATGAGATGAAAATGGTTTTTGAAAGTTAAAATTGTGTTTGGACATGTATTTTACTTGAACATAATTTGAATTTTTTTGCGAGTAAAAACAAAAGCTTAAAAAACTCTCTAGAGCTGTTTTTGAGATTACAAGATTTTGTTTTCAAATATACTAAGAGCCTGTTTGGACATTAAAAAAAATCCCTTTTTTCGAGTTTTTTTGCTATTTTTCAAAATCAGTGTTTCGCCATAAAATTTTCAATTTTCACTTGAAGATGAATTTTGGAATTTTTCGAAAATTTGAAAAATCCCAAAAAGTTATTTTTCAAAATTCACTCAAATCGCTCACAAAACTTAAAAAACAACCCAAAATAATATTTACGTTCAAACACAACTTTAATTTTTCAGTTAAAATTTTTTTTTGGAATTTTACAATTCTTACGCCCAAACGCCCACTAAAAATGGTTAAAATCTATAAACAAACATATATTTGAAAAAAAGCTCCTAAGAACGGGAGCTTAAAAGTCACTTTTGTAATTTCATAATGAAATTGTGTATTATCAAAAGAAAATGTTACATTAAAATATATGACCGCACTCTTCCTCTTCTTGTATATATAGTTTGGCGTAGCATGAAAAACAAAAATGAAAAGGCACTTCACCCCACCACACCACTCACCCGACAATACAATACAATACAGCTCAGTTCGTTCCCGCATTTACATTTCTCTATCTTATCATTCATTCATCCCTACCTTTCTCTGCCCAACTTTTGTCCTTTCTTCTTTCCTCTTCGTCTCCAGGGCATGTGGCTTGCTCTTCATATGAATTATGCTTCTTGTCTCACTCTACTCTTTGTCATTTTTGCTGCCGAACTGAAGCTCTTTACTTAAATTTCTAGGATACTGATCATCAATTCTTGAGCTACCTTCATATTCCGGTCCTCTGTATTTTGATCTTCTAGCTATCCGTTACAATACAAAAATGGAAGCGAGAATGGGAGCTGAAACGCAACTTTTCAATAAAAGCTTAGAGTGGGATCCCAATGATTGGAAATGGGATGGTGATCTTTTCATTGCCAAGCCTAAGATTCCTTCTTCTAATTACCAGTTTTTTCCCCTCCAAACTGGAAACAGTTCCTCTTCGTGCTCCGATGAAGTAAATATTGGGGAATTTGAGAAGAGGAGGAGGAGGAGGGAAAACGATGAAAATTTGGAATATGATTCTGCTTCTCTTTCACTCAAGTTAGGTGAACAACGAGGGCATCCTAGGGAATTTGGTAAAAGGACCAAACTAAATACTACTTCGAGCAGAGCAATATGTCAGGTTGACGATTGTGGGGTGGATCTCAGCAATGCCAAAGACTACCACAGACGACATAAGGTTTGTGAGATGCACTCTAAATCCAGTAGGGCACTCGTTTCAAATCTTATGCAGCGTTTCTGCCAGCAGTGCAGCAGGTCAGTATCCACCAATTCCCTCTTCCTTTTACTTGTTTCTCCACTTCCAACCAAGAGGTTGTGAGTTCGAGTCGCCCCAAGAGCAAGGTGGGGAGTTCTTGGAGGGAGGTATGCCGAGGATCTATCGGAAAAAAGCCTCTCTTCCCTAGGGTGGGGTAAGGTATGCGTACACACTATCCTCCCAGTCCCCACTAGTGGGATTATACTGTATTGTTGTTGTTGTTGTTTTACCTTGCTTCTCTGCTGCTCCCTCCGTCCCATCCTATGTGGCATAGTTTGAGAACGGAGTTTAAGAAAGGAAAAAAAGATTTTTGAAACTTTTGATCTAAACAAGACATAGACATTCATACAACAACAACGACCAGTGAAATCCCACTAGTGGGGTTTGGGGAGGGTAGTATGTACGCAAAACTTACGGGGTAGAGAGGCTGTTTCCGAAAGACCCTCGGCTCAAGAAGACAAAAAGAAGACGAAAAGAGGCAATATATCAGTAAGCCATAGACATTTGTATGGTTATAAATCATCTCGTTAGGGGTAAAATGAGAAGTTTAAAGTTAAATTAATTCTAAATATAGAAAAGTTTCATTCTTTTTGAGACGGACTGAAAAGAAAGGTGAGCCACATAAATTGGGGCAGAGGGAGTATTAAATAGTGTACTAGAGTGATATTTTGATCTATAAAGATAGCGCAAGTTGCAGGCTTTATCTTAGTACAGCATGTCTTGTGAATCCTAACAAAAATGTCTGTACCTTTTCTAAGTTTGATTGTTTCTGTTTGCTTCATTGGGGTTATTACCTTCGAATGATTCTTTGGTTTGATGTCAAGGATTATGCTTTTACATGCAGATTTCATGCACTTGAAGAGTTTGATGAAGGGAAACGAAGTTGTCGTAGGCGCCTAGCTGGTCATAATAAAAGAAGGAGGAAGACACAAGCTGACTCAGATGATAACAGCAAAACTCTGAATGATGTCCAGGCAAGTGGTTATTCATTGATGAGCCTGCTAAGGATACTCTCCAATATGCATTGTGAGTACTTCCTAGCTCTTCTGATGTAGACTGATTAGACAAATTACGTATATGATAAATTTATCGACAAATGTTTTGGTGCACCTGAAAATGTCCTTTATTGTTTCTAGAATAACTGCAATATACCCATAAATTGCAGCCAACAGACCAAAACACATAGAAGATCAGGACCTGTTGTCTCATCTTTTGAGAAGCCTTGCCAGCCAGGGTGTCCCGAACGGAGATAATAATTTATCTGGACTTCTGCAAGCATCTTCAAACTTGCTGAATAATAGGTCACCCTCCCGAAATTCAGATATAGTTTCACTGGTCTCAAATGGTTCTCAAGGCCCTCCCATACTGAAAGAACAGCACTTTGCTACTTTAGCAGCTCAGGGGTCTCAGAGAAGTTCAGGTGTACATGATGTCAGGCTTGAAGATGTGCGAACAAAGTCTTGTCGAAGTCCAGGCACTTCGTTTCCAAACCAGAACTGTTCTCCAGCTTATGCACAAGCCAGGGAGAGTTCTGCCAGGAGGAGCAAGTTGATTAACTTTGACTTGAATGATGTTTATGATGGTTCAGATGATGGCGGAGAAAATCTAGACAGATCACCTTTGCCTTCAGATAGGGGGATTGGTCCTCTTGAGTACCGTTCTTGGTTACAACAGGACTCTCACCAGTCAAGTCCACCTAGTAGGAACTCAGATTCTGCTTCTACACAGTCACCTTCCAGTTCCAGTAGTGATGCTCAGGTACTCATAACTAGCATGAGAAACATGGTTTTACACGTTAGTTTTTGTCTGTGACATAATACTAAGTCAATCACTATCTTCATCGTAATTTCCACAACCATGTTGATCCATTTTTCTAAGATTAAACTTTTACATTCTTCTGTTCATCTTCCTCTTTGAAGGTCCAAGCTGGCTCAGGTGTATTTAGCGTCTTGAATTGTCTCTGGATTTGGCTTATATTTCTTCCCCTTTTATTCAGTTGCCTTTCACCCCAATCCTTGGGGACCAAATTGTGATGATTAAAAATCTGAACTTCCCATCATCACCAGCTTGCCTTAAGCTTTTGACATAATCCTACATATAGCATGATTGCTATCTAATGTTACTTTCGTTTTAGAAAATGGTCATCTGTTAGTATTGATATATTTTGTTTCTGCAATGATGCTACTCGATGCTAGTTCCATTGTGACCTAGCTCTTTTTCATTCTATCAACACATGACCTAGCTAGCTTGAAGCACGCTATTTGTAGCTGTAACTGATATTAGAAATGTGTGTTTGCATAGAATACGCTAATTCCTGAATATAACAAAGATCTTATTTGATGATAGCATTCAATATGAGCCAGCTCATCCATTTGTCCACCGCCACCTGGTATTTAGTAACACAAATAGTGCCCAACTTCAAACAACAACAACAACAACATACCCAGTAAAATCTCACTAGTGGGGTTTGGGGAGAGTAGAGTGTATGCAGATTTTACCCCTACCCCGGAAGGGTAGAGAGGCTGTTTCTGGGAGACCCTCGGCTCAACAGAAGAGGCAGTAATAACAGAAAAGAAATAAAAGAAAAGGCCTGTAACAACAAAAGAAGCCAGAAAGATAATATTTGCACCGTAAGAGACAACAAATAAGTGAAAGGGCAATAACACAAAACTATGCAAAACAACAAAATAATGTGAACACAACATAGACTGCTAACAGACCTGGACAAAACTCTATCAGACTACCCGGTATAAAGAGGGAAAAACTCTCGACTATCCCCTAGCCTACAACCCTAATGCTCGACCTCCACACGTTCCTATCAAGAGCCATGTCCTCGGAAATCTGAAGTCGCGCCATGTCCTGCCTGATCACCTCGCCCCAATACTTCTTAGGTCGCCCTCTACCTCTTCTCATACCTGCCAAAGCCAACCGCTCACACCTCCTAATCGGGGCATCTATGGTTCTCCTCCGCACGTGCCCGAACCACCTAAGCCTCGCTTCCCGCATCTTGTCGTCCACGGGAGCAACGCCCACCCTCTCCCGAATATCTTCATTCTTTATCTTATCCAGTTTAGTATGCCCGCACATCCATCTCAACATCCTCATTTTGGCTACTTTTATCTTCTGGATATGTGAATTCTTCACTGGCCAACACTCAACCCCATACAACATAGCCGGTCTAACCACCGATCTCTAAAACTTACCTTTGAGTTTCAGTGGCATCTTTTTGTCACACAAGACTCTAGACGCTAACCGCCATTTCATCCACCCCACCCCAATACGATGCGTGACATCCTCGTCGATCTCCTTATCCCCCTGGATGATTGATCCTAGGTACTTGAAACTTTCTCTCTTGGGGATGACTTGTGAGTCGAGCCTCACTACCATGTCCACTTCCCCCATCACGCTGCTGAACTTACACTCCAGATATTCCGTCTTAGTCCTACTCAACTTGAAACCTTTGGACTCCAGGGCCTGCCTCCAAACCTCCAGTCTCTCATTAACGCCGCCTCGCGTATCATCAATCAGAACTATATCATCAGCGAACAACATACACCATGGCACCTCCCCTTGAATATGGTGTGTCAGGGCGTCCATTGCCAGGGCAAATAAAAGCGGGCTAAGCGCAGATCCTTGGTGCAACCCCATAACCACTGGAAAAAGCTCTGAGTCACCTCCCGCGGTCCTGACCCGGGTCTTAGCTCCATCATACATATCTTTTATCGATCTAATGTACGCTACCGGCACCCCTTTCACCTCCCGGCATCTCCAAAGAACGTCCCGAGGGACCTTGTCGTACGCCTTCTCTAGGTCAATAAACACCATGTGCAAATCCCTCTTCCTATCCTTGTACTGTTCCACCAACCTCCTGATAAGGTGGATAGCTTCCGTAGTAGAACATCCCGGCATGAACCCAAACTGGTTTTCAGAAATAGACACCGCCTTCCTTACCCCCCTTCCACCACCCTCTCCCAAACTTTCATGGTATGGCTTAACAACTTGATGCCCCTATAGTTGTTACAATTCTGGATATCACCTTTGTTCTTGTACAGCGGAATGATCATGCTACATCTCCACTCATCTGGTATTCTCTTCGTCCTGAAAATAACATTAAACAACCCAGTCAGCCACTCCAATCCTGCTCTACCCACATACCTCCAAAATTCTACTGGAATCTCGTCTGGTCCGGTCGCTTTGCCCGACTCATCTTATACACAACTCCTACTACCTCCTCCATCTTAATACACCTACAGTACCTAAAGTCCCAGAGACTCTCGGAGCTGTGTGTCCAACTTCGTGCTTCAATTATTTATGTTCAAAGAAAAGAGTGTCTTTGAGAATCTGCATCTTTCTCCATGAAAAATGAAAAACAAGAGAAGAGATCACCCACAGAAAGTCCATTGAAAAAGAATCACTTACCAAAAGAAAATTACTTCCAAGTGGTGTAGCTTGGCATCTAACTCTTTTCCCTTACTTTTTGTCACTTCCGAATTTAGTCTTAATATTTTCTTATATATTTTTCTGTTGCAGAGCCGCACTGATCGTATAGTTTTTAAACTATTTGGAAAAGATCCTAGTGATTTTCCGTATGTCTTAAGAGCACAGGTATTTCTTCAAATTCAGCTTCTGGAAGTTTCTTTTGTGTACCATCGGATAGTTGTACTCACTCTTATAGGTTCTTTTTCTTTTTGTCTTGTAATTGCAGATTCTTGACTGGCTATCTCACAGTCCAACTGAGATTGAGAGCTACATTAGGCCTGGTTGTATTGTCTTAACAATATATCTGCGGCTTCCTGAGTCTGCATGGGAGGAGGTATGTCTGCTCAAAGAAATAACTTGAACTTGTTAAGCTTTGTGTATGGTCTCCATTGACATCTATAATTTTATTGCTTCATACAGCTTTGTTGTGATCTGAGCTCCAGTTTGAGTAGGCTTTTGGATTTCCCTGGCGATAGTTTCTGGAGAAAAGGATGGATTTACATTAGGATGCAAAACCAAATTGCATTTGTGCATGATGGTCTGTTCTTGTCTTGAGTTTTCAAACACTATAAATTCCTTCCCAAACCCCAAGTATAAAGCTGCTAAAGAAAATTGCTTCTGTTGATAGTTTACATATTGCATTCCACACAGTAAGTTGTAATACTTGTGCTATAATGTGATGCAGGGCAGCTTCTTTTAGATGTCCCCTTGCCGTCTGAGACTGTTGAGCATACTTCAATTTTAAGTGTCAAACCCATAGCTGTGCCAGTATCTGAAAGAGCTCAGTTTATAGTTAAAGGCTATAACTTAACCAAGCCTTCGACAAGGTATGAATCATTATTCTGGGCGATATATTGATCAACTGTGATTTTAGCATTACTGTTCTTGCGCGCTGTGCTGCAGTTCTCCAATACCATTGAGTCTTGCTTATCCTTCCTTAACCTGTTTTCTTTTTTCAGATTACTTTGTGCTTTAGAAGGTAAATATCTGGTTACAGAAGCTACTGATGAGGTAGAGCATGTTGATGGTGTCAACAAGCACGCTAAACTTCAGTCAATAAAATTGACATGTTCTATTCCAGCAGTATCTGGAAGAGGATTTATTGAGGTGAACTCATGTCCTAAGTTTGTTCTTGTTCCTCTTTTAACATAATATGTACAAATTGAGAAGGGACGATGGTACATCTGTACCTCTTTTAACATGACCTATACATGCTGCTACTAATGATAAAAGCTTGGGGCTGTGTTATGATACTTTAATCCGATTTTATTGCACATGAGTATATCTAGATATGTAGTTGGGGTTGATGGTGAGATCACTCGTTATTTCAGAAGTTGAACATGAGATTAGTGTACATTTTGGGAAATATGACTTTTTGTATTATTCACTTGTTTATCTTGTACATTAGTTTGTTTGTAGTGGATGTTCAAAAAGAAAGTTGATAAAATCTGGTTATATATTATGCAAATTGGAAAAGGTGCAACCTTGACTTTATAGCACTTTTGACTACATCTTGTAGAGATCTTGTCTTATCCCCTAATTTATATGCTCACAGCACTAAAGCAGTAACCTATAAATTTGTACTGAGATTCTGTTATTCGTCCAGGTTGAAGATCATGGTCTTAGCAACGGCTTCTTTCCTATCATAATTGCAGAGGAGGATGTTTGCTCTGAGATCCGTATGCTTGAGAGTGCAATAGAGTTGAATTCAGCAGATTACATTAGTGGACTGACAAATAATGTGGAATTGAAAAGTCAAGCCATGGATTTTATTCATGAGATGGGTTGGCTTCTTCATAGAAATAATTTGAAGGCTAGATTGGGGAATTCCAATGCAGTCCTCTTTCCTTTGAAGCGGTTCAAGTGGCTTATGGAGTTCTCTATAGACCATGATTGGTGTGCAGTTGTCAGGAAACTGTTGAACTTTCTTCTTGACGGAACTGTTGGAGGAGAGGAGAATTCTTTCCTGAAAGTTTCACTATCCGAGATGGGTCTACTTCACAAAGCCGTGAGGAGGAATTCCAGGCCCCTGGTGGAGCTGCTATTGACATATACTCCAGAGGAAGTAGCGGATGAACTATGTTCTGAATACCAATCTCTGGTTGGGTTTAACGGGAAATTCTTGTTTAGACCAGATATTGTTGGGCCTGCAGGATTGACTCCTCTTCATGTTGCCGCTGGGATAGATGGATACGAAGATGTTCTAGATGCATTGACCGATGATCCTGGAATGGTATTTTAATTCAGCTTGTTTCAAACTAATGACTATAGGAACTTAAATGGAGTAGTTTCTTTCTTAATGTTTATGTATGCTGTTTGCGTATCCTTATCGCGTATACATTCTAAATTTGGACTCATGCAGGCAGCGGTTGAAGCATGGAAGAACAGACGTGACAGTGCAGGTTTCACACCAGAAGATTATGCTCGATTACGAGGACATTACTCGTATATCCACCTGGTCCAGAGAAAAATAAACAGAGTAACTCCCAAACATATCGTAGTTGATATTCCCAATAACCTGTCAGACAGGAATAGCAACCAGAAAGATGAGTGTGCAGCCGCCACTTTTGAGGTATCACAGACCGAGGGAAGACTCATTCAGCCCTGCGGAATGTGTGATAAGAAGCTGGCTTATGGAAGACAGAGTCGATCCCTGTTATACAGGCCCGTAATGTTCTCAATGGTGGCGCTCGCTGCTGTTTGCGTTTGTGTTGCTCTCCTCTTTAAGAGTTCGCCAGAAGTTCTCTACATATTCCGTCCCTTTAGGTGGGAATTGTTGGATTATGGATCTAGCTGATTTTACGCCAATAAATCTGATAGTTGTACCATAGGTACATGTACCTGTATACATCTATGTAAAATGTAGGGTCTGAAATGTGCTGTAGGAATGCCCCTTCAGACAATTCATATCCTAGCGATTAACTTATTTATTTTGTTTGATTAGTTAGTGTTACTAGGTCCCCCGTCCGCCTCTTCTATTTTTGTCGTTGTATTTTATGAGATTGGATTCACAATAAGGAAAAATTTATGTTATGTCGGTCGAAATTACAAAGTGTATGTATATATAAGGTAAATAATTTTGAGATTTTTTCTTTCTTATACCATATATGAAACTTTATTACCAAAAATGTGCATAGTTTCTAATTTACCCGCCACATTTTTTCTACAGTTATTATACCTATCATTAAATACTAATTAATAGTAGCTGAATCTTCCTAATTTGTCGAGCTAAAATTGAGGAACGGAATATTCTAAAAAGATTTGGCGTAAATCATATCAAATCATATTCTTCCATATATTCCTATTTAGGCGCGCTACAATTATGGAAGTAAATGTTCTTCCAGATATTTTCCACCATTGATAGCCATTAAAAAGCTTGAAAGCTTTGAATTCAAATATGGGTTTTCAAAAATCATTATTTGTTTGGATTGGGTGTTGTTGAAAATAATCGGGAATATGGTTTGGAGTTTATATCTCAATTTTGAGGGGTTTTGGTGAAGATTAGACTTGGTTTTGACTGAAATTCAAATTGAAACTCGAAGAACAATAATAAGAAGAAGACATATTGCAGAAATTGTAGATAAATTGTAGATTATTTGTATTCTAATTGTAGATACTTTATTTTCCGTTTTCACAAATAAAAAACGGCTAAAACTTCTACAAATCTTCTGGAAAAACGTAATTATGTCAAAAATCACAATTATGCTACAATTGGATGGGAATTGGAATATAAAAATTCAATGTACCCAGTTTGTAGATATTTTGTAGATAAATTGTAGATTATTTGTATTCTAATTGTAGGTGTTTTGTTTTCTGTTTTCACAAATCAAAAACGACTAAAACTTCTACAAATCTTCTGCAAAAAATGCAATTATGTCGAAAATGCCAATTATGCTACAATTGAAATGGGAATTGGGATATTAAAATTCAATGTATCCAGTTTGTAGATATTTTGTAGATAAATTGTAGATTATTTGTATTCTGATTGTAGATGCATTGTTTTCTGTTTTCACAAATCCAAAACGACTAAAACTTCTACAAAATCTTCTGCAAAAAACAGTCTACAATTTATCTACAATTTTTCTATAATTTATCTACAATTTCTACAATATGTCTTCTTCTTCTTCTTCTTCTTCTTCTTCTTCTTCTTCTTCTTCTAGTTTCAATCTGAATTTCGGTCAAAACCAAGTCTAATCTTCACTAAAACCCCTCAAAATTGAGATATAAACTCCAAAATATATTCCCAATTATTTTCAACAACACCCAATCAAAATAAATAATGATTTTTGAAAACCCAAATTTGAATTCAAAGCTTCAAAGCTTTTTTTAATGGCTGTCAATGGTGGAATTGCTGCTCTCTTGTCTCTTTGAAGGTTTGTTCTTCTTCATTGAGAAAATTTGAAGCTGAAGGTAAATGTGTGTATGAACTTTGAAGATTTGACTTCAATTTTGATGAACTTTGTTGTTCTTCATTGATTAACTTCAACTGGAGTAAAATGGGGAACCAACTTTGTTGAAGGGTTTCTTCAATTTTCTGTGAATTTAGAGGGAGAATTTGGTTTCAGAAGATGGAAAATGGTAAAAAGAACGTGGGTATGGGTAAAACGTGGGTGGGACTGAGGGGTTAGGAGAGAGAAACGTGCAGATTCCTTTAATTAAGGAGTAAAAAATGTACAATTAATTATACCCTTAATTAATTATGGTATAGAATTGGTAATTTGGTATACTAAGTGTAGTTAAGTCAAACCTTAAACATTGAGGGTAATAAGGTTTCCTATGTGGCATAGGAATGTAAAAATCTCAATAATTTTTATGAACGTATATTAGATGTTGAATCTTCTTAGCTTCTCGAGTGTTTTCATTTTTTTTTTTTTAATCCCTTTGGTGAAAATCTTGATGTTGCAAGAGTAAAATAGAGACAACTGTAAATTGTAATGCCTTATATACAGCAGGGATTGCACCCTTTAGTAAAAGCTTAAAAAATCGAGCTGCTCGAACAAAATTTTTGATTGGTTTATCGACTTAAATATTAAGGTTAAATTGGAAAACCTAAATAGAGTTATTTTGAAGAACGAGAGAGAGTAGTGCTGCTTTCACCATCTCAGCTGCAGAAGCCAATTCACTAATCTGCAAAATTCTGGTGAATGTGATCTTTTAGAGAGATTATAGATGAAAATGAAGTTAATCTAATTATAGGAATTCACTTCCGTTGAAATTGCATGGACAAATCATCAGTTGAGAATATGCATAGACACAGAGATGAAAAAAACAAAAGAAATATAACAAATCAGGGAAAAGCATAGGAACTTTGGGAAAAGTCTACGTCAAAAACTTGCGGTGAGCGTGGATCGAACACGCGACCTTCAGATCTTCAGTCTGACGCTCTCCCAACTGAGCTATCCCCGCTTGATGAACTATTCTTGTTTTGGATAGGTAATAAATTGCACAGGGAAATATACTACTCATCCTTTTTCAGATGAATACGCTACTATCATGGAATTGTTATCTTCTGCTCATACAATATTTACTTTTACAACTGAGCTCAAGCCTTAAAGCTCCTATCCTGCTCGTAACATGCTATAGATTAAAATACATTTTTGTTACTACAATACAGTTATGTCCCCATGACCATTAGCAGTGATTTTTAGCCTAGCTTCTTGTATGCGTGTTTGAATGCAACAGATATTTTCTCCTAAGCATTGGCTTAAAAGGATTCAAGTAATGGTATTCACATTCCTTGATTTAGAGGATGAGTACCTCTATAAATACAGAGAATGAAGCTTGATTATTGAGTCCAATTAGAACTCTGCCATGTAATGTTGCTATCCTGCCTCCACTTAATGTTGGATTGCAATCATATACAGTTGTGAGTTTAAATCTTGCTGCTATCCTGTCTCCACTTAATATGAGATTACAAATACTGCTGTTTTGAGTCTAAATCTTGAATTTAAAACTCCAGCTTATGTACCAGAGGACTGTACTGATTATAGAGTAGCATTCTTCTCCTTCACATCTTCGGTCAACTCTGGGGACAGTGGATAGAGCTCAATATACAAGTAAATACCCCAATTTCTTCATTCTTTATTTTCATTACAAAACTTGCATAATTTATTCCATGCTAAATCCTACAGATACTTAACGTGGATACCACCCACTAAAAATGGACAAGAACCTGGTGAATAACTTTTGTTGTCAGCCCACACAAATGGAGCTCTTAACTCTTCAAACCACCAGAAACAACATGATATCTGATTGATCTTCACTGGCCACATCTTCTGCTTCAACAATTCATCCATAGGACATCATCGAATTCACCCCTTAACTTATCGCCTACTAGTAGGCTCCGTTTTACGTCCACCGTAGTTGTTGCCGAGGGGTGCCACGCAGGAGTACCATTCTCATATCCGTTCCACGTGAGCCGTCGCAATCCACTCGCATCCAACTTCACCAAATATAAGTCGCCATAAGGCTGGTACTGGTTCGGCAGGGACACGGGTTCTGCTGTCACTCCGCCCAAGTTGGCCGTGAACAGCAGCCACTCACAGTCCTTACTAAAGCACACGTGATTAAGCCTCTCCTTATCCGCTTCATCGGATCCCTCCGGCCCTGCCACGTGGATCCTCCGGAGACCTGTGCCGTCCGGATGAACTACATAGATGCTGAAGCAAGTGATATTATCCGGATTGTGCCTATTGGAAGAAAATGCAATCAGCTTTCCGTCAGGTGACCAGCTCGGCATTGTATCAATCCATGGTCCCTTCGTTAGCTGACGGATTTCTCCTCCCTCCAACTCTCCCTTTATGGCGTCCACAATGTACAAATTTTTATGCCCCGAACGCCCTGAACGGAATACCACGTGCTTCCCGTCAGGCGAGCAAGAAGGGAAGGCATTATTTCCAGTCTCCTCTTTTGTGAGAACTTTTATTTCTACTGGAATTTCCCCAGCGCAATCGTCATTAGTAAGGTCTAATGAGTCGAATGAAACTCGAGCAATTTGCACCGTTGCTTTTACGGAGTCGAATACAGGTCCAACTGATGTAAGTATCACGTTGGGTTCAGCTGGTGACCAGGAGTTGCCGAAAGTTGTACGACCTTTGAACAATGTCCACCTCTTGGAACCATCTGATTTGACGATTTTGAGGCCTGAATTAGCATTAAAATCTTGATTGAATGCAATAAAATCACCTGAGGGAGAGAAGGAAGGGAATGATCCGTTAAGCCTCAGCATTCTCAGTCCTTTTGTTGGAGAAATAACCGGGTCCAAGTTAGGAATAGTTGTATCTCCTGGTGATGATTCACCCCTGTATCTGTGATAACTGAGAAACGTAGCTTCAGGAGAGAAGAACGGATTGTAATGGTGAATGGTAGGATTAAGCAACTCGGTCACGGGATAGAACGTGTGCGACTCAACATCGAAAATTTCAATGTGGCGATAGCTCTTACCAGGTCTTCTGGTGGCAATAGCAATCACTGCTTTGGAGCTGTGTGTGGCAGCTGCAGGAGTAAAGCAGTGCACGCCAGGAGGAGTGACTCGAACCGGATCAGCGCATTGCAAATCGGAGAGATCCTCTGGCAAATCAACTCTAAAAATACTCCACCAATCATCATCAGCTTGGCGGTGAAAATAAATAGTTGAATCACCTGACCAAGTTGGCCAGCCACCGTGTTGGCACACCACTGTCCGCTTGCTGGGATCGGATTCTGGAAAAACAACAATATCAGTGCTCAGATCATGGAATTCACCAGGCCAGCGACGGTCTCCATAGGATGCAACTGCAATCAAGTGCCCAGATTGCGAAATCGCCGGACTGTAATCAACACAGCCGTAAGGAGTCAAGCGGACAGCAGTCTTTTCGTCGTCGAGGGTGGTGGAATAAAGAGCGGACCAGCTGGTGAAAATTTGTTGGGGCGGCTGGTGAGCGGAGATATAGAAGAGGCGTTTATTTCGAAGAAGAGGACGGTCGAGAAATAGGCTATCAGGGCTCCCATCAGGAAGTTGTTCAATCTGTCCTAATTGGGAGGGACGTTGCAAGTAAATGCGAGGAGAGCCTGATCTCTCGGAAACAAAGACAAGAGTCTGATCTTCGTCAACGAACTGACCGTTGAAATTAATAGAGATACCATCGGTAAGGCGGTGCTCGGCGGGATATCGGGTATTATGGAGTGGAGAATCGAGGAAAGAAAATGGAGATTTGAGGGAGAAGATATCGAAGCCGTAATTGGTCCTGCCAACGGTAGAGAAGATAATAGAACCATGTAGTGACTGTGAATCCATAATGTTGTTGATTTGCTCTGCTGCTGGGAAATGGTAACTGTTGTTATAATGAAATCTGAGCTGCAACTGTAGTACTTGAGAAAGGCGACGGAGCGTAGGTAGGTGGAAAGTATTAGCGTTAGGCATGACGTTTGTTCTTTTGTTTTGTTTTGACTAAATGGGAGAGAAAAAGGTTTCCTGATACTGACAAAAAAATTTAAAGTGGACACGTCACATATGAAAAAAGATGCCTTATCCCCAAGAAGGAAAAAGACAACTACACAGTGCTCTTCTCCTAATGGAGAAGTCCACAATGTTCGGCTTTCACTAAAGTTGTTGGACACTGGTTCACGTATTAGCAATTCAAGCCATATCTAGTATTTACTCCTCTAGTTTTAGTACTACTTCCTCCCGTTCAAAATAAATTATTTTTTAACTGTTATACAGATTAAAAAATACATCTTTTAATATTAATTAGCAATAAAATTGATCATATCAACATTTACTATCTCTTCACATAAACACTCTTAACACATACTCCAACACTATTTACTCCAATGGCAATGTAGGAAAAACATAATTAATCCATTCTTGAAATCTGAAAAAATGACTTATTTTGGACCACAAGAAAAAGCCAAAAAATTACTTATTTTGGACCGGAGAGAGTATCTGATAAGGGGTCCTCTTCTCATTAACAATAGTGGTATTAGATCCGATTTTATCCTTGACTGCGTTGATTCTAAGATATTAGAGAGTCTACCCTCGAAAAGCAATATATCCAAGGGGTGCAAACAACCCCACTTTAACATCTTTGTATTTACGATTACGCTTATTCCCAGACTCTCTTTGGGGGAATTACTTCGCACATGAAAAAGTTCACCCGCATCTGATAGCTACTCTACACCAATGATGTGTGTGCATAAATTTTTGCTAACTTTCATTAGTATGCATTTTTACTTTACTTATAATTCAACCGTGATAAATTGATTTAATGTGCATGTAAATAAGCATTTAATTGACATTCGATCCAAACAATTTATCCATGAAAATGATGTAAAGATGAGAAGCTAGATTCACACTTGCATATGTTGAAACTCATGTAATTCACACTTGTAATTCGATTAATTGAAACTCGAATTAATCGCTGCACTCCCTTTGATTACATTTATCCACACAACTGAATGCTGATAATAAGATGACAATTGAGAATCCAGAATCACACTTAGAATACGTAGAAAGTCATCCAACAATCCCCAAATACATGGATGATTGCGTCTGAAACTGTAAAGCGTCAAACTCCTAACATAAAGAGGATCGTACTGAGAAAACTAAGTAGATGAGACAATAGTCTAAATGTACTATTTCGGTATTTCATGTTTAAAATTAAGGCCTTGAGCGGTCTTCACCCTTGCCTTTTTGTACCGTTGGACTTCAACAAGATGGAATACGTCAAGTTCAATGGTCGTCTAGTCACATGAAATTCATAAGTCTGAATTCACAGCCTTCTATAACAAAGGGGGACTGTGACTTACAAAAATACAAGATGATACAGATAAGAAAGCAGAGCAATTTCTTTCTCGAGCTGCTATCTGAGATGAGCTTTTTTTTTTTATAACTGAGAAATCCCCAAGGGCAAGGCACAAGGTTTGAAATTCAGAGGGTAATGAGTTCGCCCCTCTACCCTTCTCTACTCAAATACCAAGCTTCTATTTGCAATAGGGCTCGAACCCGTGACACGTGTCTAATCCACATATCACGTGTTGCGCTCACCAAAGCTCTGGGGGCTGCCCAATCATTTTCCAACTGCTACCTGTTGGTAAGTCCATCTAAAAATACTGCTAAGTTCCCTTGAGGCAAATTTTTTACTAATGATGAGCTGAGATGGATCAGCTGTCTATTCCACTTGATCCCCTCCTTTGACACTTCCCAAGTCTCAACACTACCATATTGGACTATCTTTAACCATGATCCTATCAAATTTTTTCTTGCCTATTGAATCTATATCGACAGACTTCAACTATGTCCTTGAGGAAGATGTGCTGTTACTGGTATACTCTTCAATGTTTGTAGTAGAAATCAAATGAAGGAACAGACCGACATAGAAATGAATCAACTCAAATTTCTATTCTTTATTCTCCTTATGGTTAATAAAGCAATGCTTTGTTTCAATCCCTTTTCAGCCTAAAGAAATGCATGAATAATTCAGGAGCATGGACTTCAAAGGGCAAAGTCAACAAGAAGTCAGCTTTCATGTATCAATTAATGAAGAAAGAAAAATAAAGACTACCTATCAAGCTACATAGGAAGAAAAATGAGAAAGAGGACAAGTGCAAAAGCTTTCCATCAAAGACGCTCGACACAAGTGAGTATCCCAGCATAGAAAAAGATTATGTACACTTGTAGGTTAAGTAGACGCCCTCGGGAAAGGTTTAATTCATGAGTATTAGTTAGATGACATCTCAGTGTGACAAAAATTGGAAGAAAGGAAGAAGACGCATAATAATGGCTTGCACGAGCCTGCTATGATTTTTTTCCTAATAGGCATATGGAATGAAGTTACATTGGCCAGAGAAAGATGAATGTCTGTCTTATGAATTCTAGGTTCAAGATCAAAAGGAAAACTCTTTTATATACAAGAGCGAATCTAATTGTCTTATCACGTTACCACACCATACTTTTTATTAAAGTTGACACTTACATGACACCAAAAGTAACCTGTAAATGCAACCTTGAAGGACATTTAATGGTCAGTGAATTCAAAGGAATAAGATAGTTTGGACCTCCTAGTTCATTTTCTGAAGAAAAACTAGTAATCTAAAAGCACATATAGATTTTCTTATATCAAATGTTGCCACAGTTCCTAGGGGCTAATACTACCCAAAGAGTGACCATTCTGTACAAAAATGCACTAACATTTGTCAACAAACAAATCCAGAAACATAAAGAAGGATAAAATTAGGAATATAAGATTCATATTAATAATCCAAAACTAAGAACAATCCAGCAAATACTGTTTACTGAAGTTTCCAAATAACTACAAAATACGGTTCGAGAATATAGAGCAAATCGACGACATCACAAAAACATGGGCTAAATAGGAGAAGAATCAGTCGGCGCCGGCCTTGTTGTAAACGTAAGTGAGGCCACACTTACCACAGTAGTGACGGTCAAAGTGGTTAGCCATGAAAGTACCAGCACCACATTCAGCGTTAGGACACTCCTTACGAAGCCTCTGAACTTTTCCAGAATCATCCACCTTGTAAAACTGCAACACAGCAAGCTTAACCTTCTTCTTCTTGTGCTTAATCTTTTTAGGCTTGGTGTAAGTCTTCTTCTTCCTCTTCTTAGCACCACCACGGAGACGGAGCACCAAATGGAGAGTGGACTCCTTCTGGATGTTGTAATCAGCTAGGGTTCGGCCATCTTCAAGCTGTTTTCCGGCGAAAATGAGCCTCTGCTGGTCCGGTGGGATGCCTTCCTTGTCCTGGATCTTTGCCTTCACGTTGTCGATTGTGTCGGAGGATTCGACCTCAAGGGTGATGGTCTTACCCGTCAGGGTTTTCACGAAGATCTGCATCTTCGCTGTTCGATGGCGAAATGAGATTAGGGTTTGTCAGCCGCCTCTCGCCTTTTGCTTCTGTTAATATAATATACAGGGGAAGAGGAAGAGGGGACCCGACACTGGTTTATTAGGGTTTTACGAGTTGGGCCTGGCTCAGGCAATGGACCACTTATTGCCCTTCCGGCATGCATTTTGGGTTTAGGCCCGCTGGATAGAATAGAAGAAATAACAGATCCAAGTAGGTAAAAATTGCACGGGCGCCCTATTTGATCGCCCCCATTTAACTTATACCCCACTTTTTAAAAAAGTTTTAATGTACCCACATTCTAAACAACTTCAGGCCTCTTTCTCCTCCTCTTTCTCCTCCTTCATTTTCTTATTCTCCTTCTTCTTCTTCTTTCTTCTTCGGGTGACAATGATCGTTCTTTTATGACTCATAAAAAGTTGCTGTTCATTTCTTGCAAACTTGTAAGAACAGTACAGTACTAATTTGAAATATAATATTGCTTTAAGGACTAGATATCTGTTGATATAATGTAAACATGCATATTCTTATCTTACCCACTTCTGGAAATAGCAATATCATAGAAACAACTGAAATTAGTTCCAGATGCTGCAATTTAAATTTGTAAGAGCTCCTAAGAATGCTGAAGTTCAATAAATATAAAACAAACTTCAGCTCCTAGAATGCTGAAGTTCAGCAAATACAAAACAAACTTCAGCTCCTAGAATGCTGAAGTTCAGCAATTACAAAACAAACTTCAGCTCCTAGAATGCTTCAGCAATTACAAAACAAACTTCAGCTTCAGCAATTACAAAACAGAAACTTCAGCCAAAACATGTTGTAGTTTTATTGAACTGAAGTTTGTCATTGCACTATGAACTGAAGTTTGCGTGATTGCCTTTGCTACTTCAGGCCCGTATGTCTGAAGTTACGCGAAAAACGGGTATGCTTGCAATTTTTTTGCAAAGCGGGTATAAGTAAAAGGTGGCCCAAAAACTGGGTATAGATGCAAATGCTCCTCCAAGTAGAAGTGACACCATGTACCCATTCTAAAGGGCTGCTATTTGGGTATTAGCCAGTCCACTTCAATTTTTCAGGACAAAAATATCATAAATTATCCTGAAATTAAGATTTTTAAATTAAAATTCCAGGACAAAATAAGTACTAGCTAATTTATAAATATGTGACACCGTAGTCGAATCTCACATCGACAAAACATGGGAGAAATGCTAGGTATATAAGTAAACAAGCCTTAAACCCTAGTGACACGTTTTAATACCGTGCGGGCCTAGGCCCAAAGTGGACAATATTACTAGTAGGCTAAGTTGTTACATGAGATAACATCCGTAAGAATAGGGATGTTTAAAATCAAACTATAACCGTTAACCGAATCGCAAAATTGACTTATTGGCTTATTGGTATCGGATTATCGGGGTAATAGTTGATGAATGGATTGAAAATAATTAACGGCTTAACGGTTTGGAGGCGGATTACTCAATTACCTTATCGGATAAACCGTTCATCCGTTTAAAATTTTTATATTTACACTTTCACCTTGTTCTTCCTCTTCACAACCCATTATTATTTTCTTCTCGCTTCTGTCTACCACACTGAATTTTGCTATTTCTTTTTCTTTATTCTTTCTTTCTTTAAGTTAACAAATTATAAATATTTTACTATTACTTCTTTTTTGTTTAGGATTTGCGATGAATCTTATTTTTTTTTTTAGATATAATTGAGAACTTAGAGTATTTAGTACCAAGGCTGAAGTTATATAGACTCCCAAGCGTGTGATCATTAACATTTTCTTCTGTTATGGTTATCAGTAACATACAGTTACATAATAGTTGACATATCAAGAATATAATAGTCGGCATTAGAGCAAATCGACTGGAGGAAGTATTATAAATAAATCTGGATTTAAATTTTCTCTTTATCTCTAGTTCTCTACTTTTTTATTATCTATTTGATTTAGCCGATAAATCACCCGATAACCGTCCGATAATCGCTAATCCGATACCAATCTGCCCGATGTCTTATTGGTTGACTAGCGGATTACTACATTTATAAACCGATATCCGATAAGCCAAATTGTTAAGCGTAAATATTTGTCCAATCACTACTAGAAATTTCCAAATTTTCGACCACGAAATCCGTCAGAAATATCTTATTTTCGACGAATTTCCGACGGATTTTAAGTGGTCAAAAAAATGATGGTCGCAAAATATTTGCGACTGAATCGGTCACAAATTTTCGACCCTTTTGGTCGCAAACGGGAATTGTTTAGTTGACCGGATAAAATTAAAGCTTGCGACCACTTTGGTTGGTATATTTGTGATCAATTCAGTCGCAATATTATAGCAACAACAAACACAGCGTAATCCCACACAGTAGGCTATAGGAAGGATAATGTGTACGCAGACCTTACCCCTACCTTATGAAGGAAGAGAGGCGATTCAGTCACAATATTATTAATATAAATTAATTATATATTAAATTTTCCGACCGATTTGGCCGGTAATTTAATTATTATTTTTTATTTTATTTAAATTTTCAATTGAATCGGTCGAAAATTAAGAAATTTAAAAAATATTAATTATAATTCCTACCACTTCAGCCTCAGATCTGGAAATTTCCAAGTCCAATTTCCGATCATTTTTTGGTCGAAAACTAGTCGCAAATTTTGGTAAAATACAGCAGAATTCTGCTGTATTTTAATTTTTAAGCCACAGCCCTTACCTGTAACGACCCGACCGATCGTTTTGCTTTTTAGAACCCCGTTCCCCTAAATGAGACTTCCCGTACTTGCTTTTACTGAATTATGACTTGCGGGATGGTCGGTTTCGGATTTGAAAGAGTTTGGGTTTAAATCGGAACACTTGGTTCCTTAAGGTTGGCTTAAAAGGCCAAGTTTGACTTCAGTCAACATTTTGAGTAAACGACCTCGGAATCGAGATTTAACGGTTCCAATAGGTTCGTACAGTGATTGCAGACTTAGGCGTATGTTCGGATCGAATTTTAGATGACCCGAGAGCGTTTTGGCGCCTAATAGTGAAAGTTAATTCTTGAAAGTTTTGAAAGTTCTTTAAATTTGCTTTGGAGCGGGTTTTTTTGATATCGAGGTCCAAATGGAATTTCGGGACCGGGAATGTTTCGTAATGTCACTTAATACTTGCACGCAAAATTTAGTGTCATTCCAAGTAGTATAAGTACGTTTCGGCGCATTGGAAGTAAATTGAAGAACTTGAAGTTCTTAAGTTTGATTCAATTGGTTTTAGGGTGTGATTTTTAGTTTTAATGTTGTTTCAGGCATTCCAAGAGTTCGAGTGAGTCCGTTTTATTATTCCGAACTTATTGGTACAATCGGCGGGGGCTCAGGGGGCCCCGAGCGTCAATCGGACGAGGCCCGGACCAAGTTGAAAGTTTGGAGCAAGAGCTGAAGCTCCAGCTGCTGTCTTAACCGCACTTGCGGTTGGTCAGCCGCAGGTGTGAGCTCGCTGGTGCGGACCAGGCCTCGCAGATACGGCCCTAGGAGGGCAGCCCAGGTTCCGCAGATGCGGTGCCCTTTCAGCAGAAGCGGGACCACATGAGCGGGAGTCTTTCCACAGAAGTGACCCCAGCCAGCCCAGCCAATTCGGCAGAAGCGGACCCTCGTCCGTAGAAGCGGGACCGCAGATGCGACCAACGCACCGCAGGTGCAAAAATCGCTGGGGCAGTGCACTTCATTTAATACGGGAGTTAGGTATTTTTTACTCATTTTCTTCCTCGCTTGGGCGATTGGGGAGCTCTCAAAGAGGGGATTTCGACCTAGCTTTTGGAGGTAAGTAATTCTTACCAAACGTGAGTTAAATAGCTAGATTATGGGTAGATTAACATGTAAAAACTAGTGAAAATCAAGGGTTTAGAGGAAAACCTAGGTTTTTGATAAAATCGAGATTTGACCATGAAATTTGTTACGAAACTTAGTAAAAATCATATATTATGTTCCTAAAGTTATGGGTAACGACTTTTTTCGAAAATTTCCGGAATCCGAGCATGTACGCCCAGGGGTGAATTTTAGGAATCTTGCAATTTGAGTTGGGTAATTACTTTAATAGTGAAAATATGAACTTTTGAGCATAAATTGATTAGTTTATGTAATGTTTGATTAGTTTCGAGTCGTTTGGCATCGAATTTGGAGGTTTGAGCGCATTCTTGAATTGGGAAGTAGGATTTGAGACGAGGTAAGTCTCCTTTCTAACCTTGTAAGAGGGAATTAACCCCGTAGGTGAATTAAATAAATATTTGTACTTATTTGTTGGGGCTACGTACGTACGAGGTGACGAGAGTCCGTACGTAGCTACTAGTATGCTATTGTCCGGGTAGTTTAGGATCCGTATCATGCTATAATTAGAATGCTTGCGTCCCTACCTGCTAATATAATCACTTAATTCATGTTAGAAATTTATAAAAAGAATTGTATAGGTTAAATCCTCTTACTTGAAGGTTTGTATGAGATCCTTGACTGTAAATGAGAAACTTGTATTTTCTTGAAAATAACTGTTATTTGTGGATCGGGTCGAGCGCCTCGGTAGTAAATAGATGCATCTATGGTTCATGTTGTTCGACCCTCCGACAGTGCACAGTTTAATATTATGTTGGACAGGGCCGTACGACCTCGGCATAATTGCGCATGTTAATTATTTGGAACTCTCCGTGATTTATACTGCTTAAATGCCTTGAAATGTAAGTTGTTAAATGATATTACTGAAATTTAATTTATGTTTATGTAAGAAGAACCTATCACTTCCTGCTATTGAACTGTCAGTATTATTCATGATGTCTATGCTTAGCATAACACTTTAATTATATTATTGCTAGCCCTAGTAAGTGTCAAGTCGACCCCTCGTCACTACTTCTTCGAGGTTAGACTGGATACTTACTGAGTACATATTATTTATGTACTCATACTACGCTTCTGTACTTAATTGTACAGGATCTGAGGCAGGTGCATCTAGTTACCCGTCCGATGCGTGTAGTTGATCCCCACTTCGAGACTTCACGGTGAGCTGCCTTCCGAGCCGATCTGCAGCAATTGGAGTCTTCCTTATGTTTTACTTTCCTATCTATTTTCTCTCAGACAGTAGGCTAGCAGTATTCTTTTGTATATTCTACTAGATTGCCCACACACTTGTGACATCAGGTCTTGGCACACTCACTAGTAGACTATGATTTTGGGTTCGGTTACATGATTCTGATTAGTACTTATTGCTTCCGTTTATTTATGTTTCATTTGCAAATTTCTAAATCTTTTTAACAAATAAGAAAAATATTATTACTTAATAATTTATTTAAATGGGAAAACCACTAGTTGATCGGTGTTGCCTTGCCTAACAACGGTGTTGGGCACCATCACGGCCTATAATAGAAATTGGATCGTGACAATATGGTATTAGAGCACTAGGTTCACGTAGGTCTCACAAGTTATGGGTAGACCTAATAGAGTCTTGCGGATCGTTACAGAGACGTTTGTGCTTATCTTCGAGAGGCTATGGGGTGTTAGGAAACTACTCTTTATTCACATTCTATCGTGCAGTTGATAGTATACTAAATTCTCTCTCTTATTCTCTCACAGATGGTGAGAATGCGTACAACATACATTCCGGACCCGGGAAGAGCTGTTCCCCCTGTTGCTAGAGGCCGAGGCAGAGGCCGGGGGGGGGGGGGGGCACCGACCCGAGGTAGGGGATGAGGACGTCCCAAAGTTGCTCCAGTTGCACCGCCAGCAGATCCAGTAGAGGATCCCATCATTGAGGAGCAGGGCGAGGTGCCCGTAGCAGAACCTGCCCCGGCAGATTTCATGACCGCACGGGGCTTTCAGGAGGTCATGGGCCGTATGCTAGGACTCTGCATAATTTGGTAAATACCGAATTACCGTACCGAAACCGAAAATTTTGGTATTTGGTATTCCATATTTTGGTATTCGGTAGGGTATTTGGTTTAAGTTTTAAAAAATATTGGTATTAGGTATGCTATTTGGTATTTTAAAATGAAATATCGAAATACCGATACCGTACCGAAATATATATTATATTACACAATACACATATATAACATAAATATAAAAATCTAAAATTTTACTTTCCTTTATTCTCTAAGTTCATCAATTAGCTCTAAGCAAGTCAGACATTTCTAATGATCAAATTTGTTCTTTTATGTACAGTTTTCTCTCTGTGGATTGATATTTGCTAGTTTTGGATAAAACTTTTGCCAACAAATGTATTTAGTTTTGTACTTTTGAGTACTTTAGTTTAGAATATTACAGTCTATGACTTTATGCACTAGTTAGTATTCAAACCGAATAAATCGAAGTTACCAAACCGAATAAATCGAACCATACCGAATTTAATTAGGTACGGTATTGGTATTGCATAGAAATCGAATACTAAAAATACCGAACCGAAATATCTAAACACCGTACCGTACCGACCGACGAACACCCCTACCGTATGTTGCGGTTCATGGATTCTATGACCCAGGCTGGTTTATTTCCAGCAGACCCAGGTAAAAGCACTGACAAGTCAAACTTTGGAATTCACTGTAATTTTCGACCATATGGTCGTAATATTTAAAAAAAAATATTTTCTATTGTAATTTTTTTGTGCACCTACCCTCACACGCAATTACTTTGCTGCTCCACTCAGCCCCAGTGACTATATTTATGCATCAGTTTAGCATCTAGGCAGCTAGGCTGCTGAAGCAGAAATGGTTCAGATCTTTGAACCACCGATATATATATTTTTTTTAAAAAAATCTGCAATTCAAATTAGGTTTAATATATTATACTTGCGTTAATAAAGTTTTTTTCTCCTAATCTTCATAAGCTTAATTCTTTTTCACGTTACATGGGAACTGCAGGGTTATTCATTTTTGAATAATAGCTGGTGTGGATATTCTTTTTGTTTTACGATGTTTTTTTCTTTCTTTTTTCCAATGTCACATTTTGACATTTTTCTTTTTCTGCTAATAATATAAATCTTACCTGCGATTTACTAAGGAATATTACATAGTTTGCGTCATATGAGTTGACGCCATGTTGTTTTTGTTTACGTCATATGAGTTGACGCCATATTGTTTTTGTTTAACCAAAAAATTGTTAAACCCTTCAGCTAAACTAATTAATAGAGAGATAGAAGGTAAATCTTAGTCAAACAAAATTAACTCTAGATCAAAACATACCGAGTACAAAAGTTGGAGAAAAACAAGCTGATTTAATATTTCTTAAAATGATTGTCATACATCAAATATAAATGATAGGCTTACATTTATGACAGATTTGCATTATAATCGTAAGAGCACAGAAGGGGAAAAGAGAGAGAGCTATTGATGGCTTAAGAGATCCCCCCCCC
>NC_031990.1:95382091-95415236 GCF_001879085.1 Nicotiana attenuata | reverse complement strand
CCCCCCCCCTTGATATTTCCGTACGATGACTATAATCTTTGTTGATACCCAATTTTTCCCTATATATTTTACTTTCAAAATAGCATGTATATGCATATATAAGCATAGCTAAGCTTTTTGGCATTTTCCCTAATTTTTAAAGTTTTTAAAATCAATTTATTATCCATTTTTAACAGTATAAAATCAATAGTTATTCCCAAAAATTATCATTTTTGATGAGTAATTTATTTTTATTCTCATATTTATACCGAATTTAGTTAAGGTAATTTTTATGTATTTTTACAAATTCATTTGGTATTTTTAAGCTAAATTGCATATAATTGCAATTATAGCCTATTTTACAATTAACAACATTTTATAATTATAAAATCACTTTTAGTATTTTTACGTTAATATTTATATGTTATTAATTAGCCCATTACCTTTAATTTATTTTCAAATCAATTTTTACTATTTTCATAAAATAACAAAAGGGGAAATTGGCTATTTAACAAACAACCCTTATTATTTCAATTATAGCCAAATTGGCCACACCCCTATCAGATTTTTAAATGGCCCAATACCCTATTTAAACCAACCCAGCCCAATCCCCAAATAACCCGATCCAATCTTTTTTTTAATCTGAGTCGTTGATCAAATGAGATCAACAGCCCAGATTTAATTCCCATAATTAAAATCAATACCCCCCCCCCCCCCCCCCCCCCCCATTTCTTTGAAGACCGTCTCTCTCTCTCTCTCTATATCGTCTCTCCCTCTCCCTTCTCTCTAGAACCTTCTGGTTCTGTCTTCTCCGATGAACTCCACCGCCTCTCCGGCCACCTCCAATCTCACCCCATTCGACCATCAACCGCCATGAAACCCTAGATAACTGGTTCCCTCTATTTTTGAGACCCCAAAACCCCCACCATGCGAATCAATCCCTAAAAGTTCAGCCTGTGTTTGTTTTCGGCCATCTCCGGCCACCTCCCTTCAACCCCAAGGCTCCGATGGGCCTCTCACCGTCCTGTTCAACACTTCTAGGACCTTCGAGGTTTATGGACCAAGGTGATTTGAGACCTAGGGTTCCTGGCCCTGCTACTCGTGGGTTCTCCGGTGTGATTTCAGGCGAATCACACCCTATATGTCACGATCTATGAAGTTTCGATAGGTTCTCTCAACTTTTTATTAGGGTTTCCCCTTTTGAAACCCTAAACCTCTCATGAAATCTCTCAAAACAGTGCTATTCCCATGCCATTCTCATGTTTTCTTCTGTGTTCTGCTTATTCTCGAGTTTATTCTAAAAGAGCTTCTACTTTGAATCATTTTTTTTTTTACTTTCTTTGAAAATTAGGGTTTTTGGATTTCTTTTACGCATGCTCTCACTGATTTTTCTTTATGATTAAAATCTTTTCTTTGTTTGTTCTGACCTATTTCTATGGCTCTTACTGTTTTTAATTGTTACTCGTTTGATCATGGGTTGGCATGACTCTTTGCCTTGACTATGTGTGTTAGCACGATTCTATTTACTCTGATTCTATGTGTTTAGCATTCTCCTTTCGCTTGATTGTGTGTGTTAGCCTGATGTCCCTTGACTCTTGTTAATGTTTCATGGTCACCATGCTTCGAATATGTCCTGCTGAATCTTAACTTGTTTCTACTAGCTCTGAGTGATTGTGTTTGTTCATCTCTTGTTCCCCTTCTGTCTATATAGCTAATTTTGGCTCGCTACTTTTGTTCATTCACCTCTATTTATATGTTAAAAATGCAGAATCATGACTTCACACGATTGATTCTGATTTTCCTTGATTGATTGGTAATTCAAAAACTTTCTTTTTAAAACCCTAGCATTCTACTCGCCGGTTTGAATCAATTGGTTTTGTTACCTTATTTGTTATAGTACTCTGTTCTTTTAAGCCTTTCCTTAATTAGAATTTTCCTGAATTTGGTCTTAATTGGCTACTATATGCAATACTGAATCTCGATTTTTTCTTTATTTATTCATACACTGATTTTTCCTACTTGCCTTATATGGTGCTGAATATTTTTGTTTGATTTTGATTCCCTTAATTAATGGGAGTACTTCCTTGATTCTTTGATTAATTGATTCCGAGTTCTTCAATTAACATATTTCTGTGATTTTTACCTTATTTTACCCCCCTACTTTCAACTATAAATACCCTAAGTCTTTTACACAAAAACACAACAGTCCTCTAACTTACACACCACTGAATACTTTCAAATCTGCATTCTCTCTTGCTCTATTACTATTCTTTGCTCCAGTTTATTATTAGCCGGCTGAAAGCCAAGGCTAATATAGTGCTACTCCTTTATCTTTGCATCCTGCTTTTGCTCTTTTACTGGTATGTCCTGATTAATTTTTCAAGTCTCACACCAATGTGTTTATTTTTGTTTCAGTTCATTATCTTTGTAATTTTCTTCTACTTATGCTTCTCTTGCTCAATGTGTGATTGACTCTTTGCTTTAACACTTCACCATGCCTTCTGATTTACATGTTAAGTCTGACTTTGTTTACTCCTAATTTTATTTGCTACGCCTATGTCCTGTTGTCACACATTAGCATGCCTAACTTTGCTGCTTCCCAGTCCCCTAAATCCCCTGATTCTGTGTAGTCCTGTTCATTAAACCTGCATCCCTTTTAGCATTGTGTGATCTATTTGCTTCCTTTCCCATGATCATTGTATGCAATCTTATGCTACTGTTTCTATTGTTTCTTTATAAACAAGCCCCTTGTTTTCTTAAAACTCTTCTTTCAAATACTTCTTCCTGCACGTCACACTATTCTTAGAAAATAGGTTCTGCCCCCTTCGTGTGAGCATTGCTTTGAGTACCCCTGAGTGCTCACTGAACTTTGACACACGAGGCTGGTATTCCACACTGCACCTGTCCTGCATTCTTCTAAAATGTCTAGGTGCTGGTATTGGCCTGGGACCCAATGGGGTCCTAGGGAGCTTTTCCGCACCTAGACCATGGCAAAGGCTGTAAACTCGAAGGGGTTTGAGATTGGAAGATTGGGCCTGATTGAAGGTTCCCTATAGCATAGCTTCTTATTTTTCTATTCTTTAGTATTGTAATTCAGATACTACTTGTTTGTAATAATTTGTAAACAAACAATTGGGGGTGAATAGTGAATATGGGGGAGGGCTACGCATGCTTAGTATAAATCATGGGTAGAAAACATGCTTATAGGATTTTTATTTATTTATTTGCGCAATAGACAACCTGTATATGTCATGCATCTCATTCATTAGAGATCCTGCTTTAGGCTCTTTATTTTCAGACTGTCATTACGCTCATCATGTAACCACGATCAGTTAATAACCATAAATAATTAACAACAAGCTAAATAACTTGTCGTTACTGCATTGGCATATTAGAAATCATGTTCTTAAGAACTCTTATGTGCATTAGATATCCTGCCCATAGGACTTCTTACTTGTTCGAGTTGCAGTGGTTAATTCATGTTAGTCCAATAACCGTGTTAAAATATGGCTAAGTAGTTTGAAAGGTTTTTCTGCAAACATTGTATCACGCGTACTTTTATAAATCAGAATCAAATAGGTGTGTCCATTCTTTTATAAATAATCGGGCAATGTGTAACGACGCCTAGGCAAACCTTAGGCCCGTTATGAACTGGTCAATTGTGTTTCTATTAGCCTAAAACCAACCAACTTCTTTAAGTTTCAACTCTGCCATTCCTATTCTTGTTTTGATTTTCTGAAGTTCACTCAGCTTTTTCTTAAACAAAACTCTGCTGAAAACGATTTTGAAATGATGCACCTACTTACTTTTATTGAGCTTCTGATTTTATTTACTAGGTTACTCATCTCTGCCCAGAATCGTGCTATTATTGCTACTACTTCGTTTTCAAAACCAAGTTTTAACTGCTTCTATCTTTTGAGACCTTAATTGTGTTTAAGTCATGCTATTTATGTGTTTTGTTTGAGGAGGTATATATGAGCATTTATATGTCTACATGCTTCCCCCAACATGCAGTATATGTTTTGTATGTCGCCTTAGATTTTTATCCTTTGAAACCAATCAGCCTAATATCCTACCCTTTAGGATTAGTGGTCCTAAGTGCCTCCGGGACTGATAAGATGGGGCGGGTAATAGCATGCAATAGGTAAAACGAGACCATTCCGCGTTTAATACCTTAACGGGGTGGGAACGGGTAGATATGGATATGATGACAACGCGATAACACCACGTGTATAAACGATTACCGAGTGTTGTGTGGAGTGATCCATATTATGTATAAACCTAGGACCCCTTCCCTTATTTACACGTTTTATTTTCAGAATTCCAACTACTTTTTTTGCCAAACTTCAGTTTTTTTTTTAAAACTGCTTTTAACTTGCTACTATATGAAATTTCTTCCTTTATTCAAGATTTAAAAACTGCTTCCTCTATCAAATTCAGTTTCTTTAACTTCCTTAATCTCTTGCAACTATTATGTGAAAACCCCTTTGTATTTGATTGCCTTCTTGTTGTTTGTATTTAAAGTCACAATATGACATGGCCGGGAACCACACTAGTGGATCTTGAGGGGTGCCTAACACCTTCCCCTCGAGATAATTTCTAGCCCTTACCCGAACTCTGGTTTTCCAACTCAAAAACCCTTAGTGTCCTAATGCACTTAATCATTAGGTGGCGGCTCTTCAAATCCAAAAACCCAAATCCCAAACGGGAATAGAGTTGTCTTCCCAAATGTCGTAAACCTGATTTCGCGAGAAAAAGGGGGCGTCGACAATCTTCTCCCTTTATTTGGATCCCCAACCTCCCTATATATACTAACAATTTTTCCCTTATATCCAATGGTCTTTGACCGGTGTGCTTTCTCGTGACCGTGTCCTTCAGTACTTACCCAAACATTACACTTGTTCTGCGATGTAAGCTTTCTAACGGCTTGATCTCGGCAGGGACCGTGGTGCTCGTCGCCAGCACGCCTCGTGGGCACGACCGTGGCTGGGTCGACCTCTTACCGTTCCCTTTAATGGTAACTATCTAATGGTCAGATTTTGACCCATACAGTTAGTCCCTTCGCCCGTTGGGGTCGTCTTTTGGCGAGCTCAATGGGCGGACCCTGTGGATCCATGCATTAGGAGAAATCTGATCGTTATGCGAGGACGGGGTCCTCCGGACCGTTACGTCAGTTTGGAGATGGATCGTTACGTCGATCCAGGGTGCCATGAATGCCCGTTATGCGTCATTATGACGCACGTTCCCCAGGCACCGTATCATTTCATGTGCCTTTTCAGCTTTTTGGCGGCTCTTGGGTTTCCCGCTCAGGACGTTTATGCCCCTATAAATAGGGGGAAACTACTATTTGATTGTTTCGCTTTTCGATTTACCTGAGAAATTTAGCAAACTTCCATCTTCTTTAGTATTCCGCACTTCTGCTTTTGTTAGAATTTGGTGTGATCACCCTCTCTATTTCTTCATCACTCTTGTTTGTACCGATCGAGCCAGACAAATGGCTGGTACTTCTTCCTAGATTGACAGATTCATCGAAGCTCCAGTGCCGGAGAATGATGCACCCTTTCTTGGAGAGGGAATGGAGGTGACGGAAGATGAGGGGTTTCCGACGGTGGCTGAGATACTACCCCGTCCGGGGAAATTATGGACTGACTTTAACAGCCCTGCCGGAGACGAACCGGAACCTGTCCCTTCCATCATGGATGAAGCGGCGATTATGGCGCTCAAGGCTAAGTGGGGAATTCCAAATCATATCGACATGATACCGGCGACGGGGACGGACATTGTACATTTGAACCGCCCGGGGTACTGCGTATTTTACGCGTATCCTTTTGTTGTCGGATATACTCTTCCTCTCCCCTCTCTAGTGATAGAATTCTACCGCTTCTACGAAGTGTGCCCGGCTCAGATCTCACCGTACGCATACAAGCTCTTCCTCATGCTTATCAAGTATGCGGAGCTTGCCGGTCGAGGGATTACTTTGGGGTATATGCTTCATATTTTTGCTCCTCAATTTCTTCGGGGCACGATGATTCACATGCGCCATCGAGGAACCAAGAGTTTGGTGGTGAAGAGGGACGATAAGGCTAATCGCCGCTTCTAGGAAAGCTATTTTTATGTGCGGGCAGAGCACCTTGTGGCGGACTCGGCAGGGTTCCTTGAGACATGGAACTTCGCTCGTTAGTTTTCCTTCATTTTTTTGCGATTCCTCGGCTGTCGATCGTTCTTCTCTAGGCGATATTGCTAAGGATTTGCTTTCATTTTTGCAGCCGATAGATTACCTCCCCCGCCAGTTGACGACATCCGTGAGTGGTTGAACGTAATTCTTCCCCATACAATGGGTATTCGTGAGTGGGCGTCCTTCCACGAGAAATATGGGCGTAAGCCTCTTACTGGTGAGTTGGCCCGCTTTCTCTGCCTTATGATTCGATTTTGTCATTTTATGATCATCTTTCTTTGTTGGCAGGGAGAACACGATGGACGAGGGCTCCTTCGCTCGCATTCCGTCGACCAACACCCCCTGCCCGGCCTGCGCCGAGGACCGCTATCCGACCTGCATCGAGAGCCACTACCCAATCTGCACCTGCGGCCAAAGTCGTGTGCGCGGGGGCTATTCCTCAACCTGAGACTCCGGTTTCCACTGTCTGCTCAGCGAGCGAGTCTTCTCGTGCTGGTAGTGGAGAGACCCCGTCGAAGAGACGACAGTGGCATTGGAAGTGATTCCTCAAGCCGAAACATCTTCGAGGGGCGACCTTTCCTTGGCGGTGCCCGAAATTGACGGTGGTGCTAACTCGGCCGCAGAGGCTATGCCCGCTGTGAGAGGTCAACCGACTGACGTGGCGGAAAGACGGAGTCCCGAGGCTGCCGTTGCTGTCTTGGGCGGTCCTTCTTCATCCCGGCCGAACCGCACTTCCTCTTCGGCCGAAGAGAGAGGAAAAGGCATCGCAGTTGATGATTATGAGTCTGAATCCGACCTCGATCCTAACGATGTTAAGATGTTCGAGGAGGGCATTACCCGAACTGTGGTAAGGGCGGGAGGTCCTTCCCGAATACTCGAAATTCTGTCGGACCTCAATCTTCTGCAAGACACGGTGGATTTTGTGTTGCAGTTCGACCTTCTATGCTTTGACGAAGAAAGCGGAGCTCTTCAGGACGTCAGCGACGCCGAATTGTCACGTGGCGTGGCCGCGATGGGCCTAAGGGAAAGTTTCCCTTGTTTGTTTCCCCCCCTCCCCCGTTTTATTTGTGTGGCCTTGGCCTTTATCGACTATTTTCTTTGCTTTCAGCTGTTGATACCCAATTTCCCCCTCATATATCTTTTTAAATGCATACACACTTTCAAAACAATGCATGAGCATCAATTGATATTTCTCCACAATTTCGGCATTTTTTAAAGGACTTTAATTAATTTATCCCTGGTATTTTTATTATATAAATAATTACTAATTGCATCATAAATAATTTTATAATAATTTTATTACTTAATTCTATCTTTTTATATTTATACTAAGCTTTAATTATTTTATGAATAACCAAATTTACATCTTTAGGTTACAATTGCAATAATAGCCCATGTGTGCAAAATTACTTTATTTTACACAAAAATGACCTTTTATATTTTTATAATTAAGTAATTATTTTAAATCATTTCCATGCATAAATAGCATTTTTTTTATCATTTGTTAGCTATTTTTATAAATTATTTTATCAAATTAATTGGGTATTTAACATATAGCCTCTTTTAATTTTTGGACCTTAGCCCAATTTCTACCCCGACCCAATTAAATCAACCCATGACCCAATACCCAATCCCAAATACCCATACCCATACCCATACCCGCTTAATTAGACCCGCCCCAACCCCAGATTTAATCCTGGTCGTTGATCTCAGAAGATCAACGGTCCAGGACAGTCCTTCCCTTTTAATTAACTAAACGACCCAAAACCCTACTCATATCCCCAACCCGCCGCCTCTAGATCCCTTCTCTCCTCTCTTCTTTCTCCCCCCCCTCAAACCCTAGCCCCGCCGTCACAAATCCCTTCGATCAATGGGTTTCTTCTCCGATTCCAGGCCTTATCTGGCCTCCTATCTCTTCTGGTGTTACGATTTTAGTATTGCCTGATGGAATCTAAAAAAGATTCGAACCAGATTTGGCTCAAACCCCTCATGTTCTCGATGAATCCGTCTGTGTCCATTCCTATGTTTGTGAGTACTAATATCTTCATGTTTATGGCTTCAAATCTCTGGTTCAAACCAGATTCTTCTCGCCTCTGTTTATTTTTGTTTAAACCTAGCTATTTCTGGCTATATCAGTTCAGATCTCTTTAGATCTCAAGTATTTTGAGTTTGTTAGTATTTTCTCTTTAAGATTTTTCCATTTTTACTATTATTATCAACCGATTTCACTTTTCCTTAAAGCTAGGGTTTTGATTCCTAATAAGAATTTCTGGAAAAAAAATTTAAAGCAACTCTAGCCTTCTTCTTTACTGTTAAGACTGATTTCTTTGCTCGAGTTTCATCTCTGTGTTTCGATATGCTTAGGGTTCTCAATTACTCGACTATTTATCTCATTGTTCTTAACCGTTTACTTTAGCTCTATCAACTAAAGTGGTTAATTGATTTATTTGCCTAATTAGGGTTTGAAATTATATTTTCTTTTAAAACCGGTATTTCTTCGAAAGATTTTTACCTATTCTTTCCTTATATTTAATTGGTACTACTTTTCTTAATTATATTACTGGCCTGATTTCTGGGCTTTGATTATTGTGACCGACCTATAAATGGTCTCTGGACTTATTTCTTACCTTATTAAACCTCAATTCTATCCGCTAATTGATTTCGTATGAGACTCTCCTTAATTTAAGTGATATTTTCAAGATCCTGTCCTCTTAATTGATTGATGTTAGCCCTAATTAACTGGTTAATTAGTTTTGCATACCTTATTTGTGTGCCCATGATTTTCCTACCTTACTTGTTTACTCTACTGTATGCTATATAATTCTTTCACCATTCTGACTTTCAGAGGGACCTACGCTTACAAACACACACTTACACACTTACACCCACACAGTTTGAGTTCTTTCTATCACTCTGATTTGCTGCATTGTCTAGTCGGCTGAAAGCCAAGGCTAGACTCTTGGATTCCAATTGCCTTCACCTTCTTGTTTACTTTTTCCCTAACTGGTATGCCTTAATTCCTGTTATCTTGTTCTATTCTATATGCTTATATAGCCAGTTTTATCAGAGACCTCAACATGCTTCTGTTTGGTACATGATTCCTGACCATCTCTTTCTCAACTGTTATGCCCTAGTTCTTGTTGTCTTGCTCTGTTCCAACTTCCATGTAATTATATGATTAGCTTCGATATGCTTCTGTTTGCCATATGTTTACATTTTTTCTGACTAGTATGCCTTAATCCCTACTAACCTACTCTGCTCTATATGTTTGTGTGGTTAGTTTACCTTAGCATGTCTAGCCCATGATTTCTGTTTACTTCTTTCTAGATTAATATGCTGTTTGCTTGGTTATTTCAAACTTCAGCATGCTTCTGTTCAATATACGCCTACATGGTCCCACCTAGTGATAATTAATGGACTAGGTAATCTTTAGTAATGTGAAGCCTTGATGGATTCAGTTGTATGCCCCCTATTCAGAACAGGTTTAGGTATTGCAATATATGTGTGGTCAGTTTTGTCTGTAATCCAAGTGTTTCTGCCATTGTTGTGATTGCCTTAATGCTGGTATATCATCCATGTTTGAATTAATACCAATCTGCTCTATTCTGTTTGTAGTCTTGCAATTTGAACCTATTTGTTCCTAAAAACCAAACTGTTTTCTAAAACTGTCCCTTTCCCCTTACATATGCTATTTTCAAACTTCTACTCTTAGTTATCTAGGTTCCTACCACCTCCATTGTGAGCACTGCCTAGGGTCTCTGAGACTCCTTTGAACTTTGACACATTGGAGCTGGTTTCAAATCTGTTATGAATTCTGCTTGAATGTATGGATCCAGTGTGAGCATCGCCCGGGGTCCTTGAGGCTCTTTGGGAACTTTGACACACTGGAAGCATGGCTTAAGGTGTTGTGGATCTTGCTACCGTTTCAAGACTGTTGTGCTGAAGGCCTGACTCTCAGGTTTATGTTGGGCCTGCTAAGGCTCCCTATAGTGTAACGAATAGCTTTGTATAATTCATTCATATTGGTCTATAATAACGTAATATTCCTTGTAAAAACAGATATGGGGTTATTAGTAAAAGCTGGGGATGGATTTTTATATATCTTTGTTCAAACTCATGTAGAAATCCTGCTCATAGGTTATTCGGTGAATGTTACTGCTCGCCTAGAAATCATGCCTTTAGGATCTTGTCTCATCGTTTGAAACCTGGAGTTCATACTTGGCATCCTAGAAATCGTGCTCATAGGTTCTTTATCAATTCTTCATCAAGAACCCATGTTTCACGCATATTTCCAATCTCAGTGTGCATTAGAGATCATGTATATATGATCTTCTTTGTGTAAATTACTGAACTTGTATGACATTCTGTTAACGTCTCTGCCCACTTAGATATCACGCCTATAGGAAACCAAAGTAAAATCAGTTTTTGCAATTTAGATATCATGTCTATAGGAAACAGATAAATCAGTCCAAACATCTAGAAATCATGTTTATAGGAGCTAACTGATTCTATAAATTAGAATGCATGTCTATAGGATCTAAAGAGATAAAAACCTGTTTGTTAAAATCAGTAACTGGTTTATAAATTGTAGTCGTCAATTAACAGTTTAGATACCATGCTTATAGGATTCTCTCTGGTCCTCACTTAGGCAAGTATGTAGGGTAATTAAGAATTCTGGGTCCAAAAGAAAAACCGTGAATTTTCTGCTGCTTGGAACATGCCCATATTTAGAATATTAACCAAAAATCAGTAGGCAAACTGATAGGTACTGCTGCTCACTTTAATAAAGCTGTTATGCTATATTCTGTTCATGCTCATCTAGATATCCTACCTATAGGGTCTTAAAGTCACAAAATACTCAGTTTGAATTGGGTGCTTTTGCTGTTTATTTGTGGAGGTTAACATGAGCCTTTATTTGCTCCTTATGTGATAGTCCTATTTGAATTTTTTGTCACTTAGTTTTCTCATTTTTAAGCAACGTAGATAAGTCTAGATCCATCTAAAAAATAAGGTCCTAAACACCTCTGATCCAGGACTATAGGTAAGGGACGGGTAGTGAACACATAAGGTACACATTAGAAGCTACTAGAACGCTTACCTAGCTAGTGCCAATAAGGTGGTTACTCGGACTTCACCACCCAATGACACCAAACATAGCTCCTGACTTCACTCATAACAACCTCCACAATAGCTCCATAATTTTCTTACCACGTCCGGTATAATACACCCCACACTTATTCCATTCAATGGTACCCATGACATACAACACCACCAAATAACAAATACCACTCTACAACAAACATCACCATACCAACAAAACCACTCTACAACAACTATCACCATACCAACAATCAACTACACAACAACAACCATCAACTACAACATCTCAAACCTAGGTTGGCTTAAACACCCAAAAAATATACAACTTAGTGCCACAATTTTCGGCCAACACATGACCCAATCCATACTATACCACAAAATCTAAATTTAGGCCTCCAAACCACCAAACAACTTCACAATTAATTAACAATGGAGACCCAATTAATTTGGCACCAAACAACCTCATCAACATCAACTACAACAACTACAACAATGGCAAACATAAAAGAAAGCAAACAAAATTAAAAAAATGCAAATTAATACACTAATCCTAACTAGGATTTAACTAAAATTGCTAATCTAACAATTACACTACTTATAAGAGAAAGAAATAGAGAGGGAGAAGATTAACTTACTTGAGGTGAAGAGGGAGAGAAAATGGGGGTGTGTTAATGGAGGTTGGAGAGGAAGAGGGTGGAGAATGGAGGTTTGGGGAAGAAGAAGAAGAAGAGATTTTGAGAAAAAGAGAGAGAAAAAGGAAAGGGATGGGGGTTGGGGCGGAAATAATAGAGGGGAAATAGGAAGGGGGTGGGTTTTGTGTAAAAGAATAAAGAAAAAGAAAAAAAAATAAAAGAAAACGTACTTACCTGGCCGCTACTGCATCTGCCGCGGTTCTGCCGCGGNCATAGGGTACGACATCCCCTAGTTGCATTTCAGAGTGCCACAAGCCTCATTTTGTTGCCAACACAGGGTACTACATCCCCTGGTTGCATTATTTTCTGCGAACATAGGGTACGACATCCCCTAGTAGAATCTCAGAGTGCCACAGCATTTGTTGCCAACACAGGGTACTACATCCCCTGGTTGCATTACTTTCTTCCTACATAGGGTACAACATCCCCTAGTAGAATCTCAGAGTGCCACGAGTCTTATCTTATTGCCAACACAGGGTACCACATCCCCTGGTTGCCTTCCTTCTTGTTAACACAGGGTACACCATCCCCTATTATTTAAAAATGCATTTTTTTTCAATTTCTTACTCTGCAATAGCAAAGATTGTTTAATGTGTTTTGAATAACTCACAAAAATTTCCTAGTGCAAACTGGGGCAGAAAATTTTTGTTCGTTTTGTTTGTTTAGTGGTGGCTTGTAGGTTTTTCTGCAAAGCACGGATTTGATGTGCAAAAATAAGATTTCTGTTCTTTCCAGAGAAAATGGAATTTGATCTCAATACCAGCCACAACCAGCTTTGGCGTAATGCATGCAGAGACATATGGTCAAGATCTTTCTTCCCATCATCTGATCAAGAAACAAGTCTGCGAGAATATGCAGGTCGTTGGGATGTGCCTCCAGAGCGCCTATGCCTTTTGGGAGCCATTGATCCTGCAAATAATCAAACAAACCATCAACAAATGTCCTAGCTAGTGCCAATAAGGTGGTTACTCAGACTTCACCACCCAATGACACCAAATATAGCTCCTGACTTCACTCATAGCACCCCCACAATCGCTCCATAATTTTCTTACCACGTCCGGTATAATACACCCCACACTTATTCCATTCAATGGTACCCATGACATACAACACCACCATATAACAAATACCACTCTACAACAAATATCACCATACCAACAAAAACCACTCTACAACAACTATCACCATACCAACAATCAACTACACAACAACAACCATCAACTACAACATCTCAAACCTAGGTTGGCTTAAACACCCCCAAAAAATATACAACTTAGTGCCACAATTTTCGGCCAACACATGACCCAATCCATACTATACCACAAAAATCTAAATTTAGGCCTCCAAACCACCAAACAACTTCACAATTAATTAACAATGGAGACCCAATTAATTTGGCACCAAACAACCTCATCAACACCAACTACAACAATGGCAAACATAAAAGAAAGCAAACAAAATTAAAAAAATGCAAATTAATACACTAATCCTAACTAGGATTTAACTAAAATTGCTAATCTAACAATTACACTACTTATAAGAGAAAGAAATAGAGAGGGAGAAGATTAACTTACTTGAGGTGAAGAGGGAGAGAAAATGGGGGTGTGTTAATGGAGGTTGGAGAGGAAGAGGGTGGAGAATGGAGGTTTGGGGAAGAACAAGAAGAAGAGATTTTGAGAAAAAGAGAGAGAAAAAGGAAAGGGATGGGGGTTGGGGCGGAAATAATAGAGGGGAAATAGGAAGGGGGTGGGTTTTGTGTAAAAGAATAAAGAAAAAGAAAAAAAATAAAAGAAAACGTACTTACCTGGCCGCTACTGCATCTGCCGCGGTTCTGCCGCGGTCGCGGTAGAACCGCGGCAGTGAGTTTCCGCGAGGCCCTTTGACCGCGGTTTCACCGCGGTCGAAGCCCCTCTCTGATTCTAACGCCAGTTTTTTTTTTTTAGATTACAAAGGTTACAATTACAACAATGTCATGGGTTGCCTCCCATGTAGCGCCTGATTTAACGTCGCGGCACGACTCATGTGAGCGAAATTAAGGTTCGCTCGACCTCTGGGGTTAATTCAAATGCAGCTCGGTCATCTCCATAGGCTCGTTCATGCCCACATACAATTTCAACCGCTGACCATTGACTCTAAATGTACGAGAGTCATCTTCAGTAGAAACTTCCACAGCTCCGGAAGGAAACACTTCAACCACGCGAAATGGTCCAGACCACCTTGACTTTAGCTTACCTGGGAATAACCGCAGTCTTGAGTTGTAAAGTAGTACCCTGTCCCCAGGTTTGAAATTTCGTTCAATGATGTTCTGATCGTGAAGCCTTTTCATTCTCTCCTTATATAGCCTTGTGCTCTCAAAAGCAAGATACCTGAACTCCTCTAGCTCATGTAATTCAGTGACTCTCGACGTGCCTGCAGCTTCCAAGTCTAAATTCAGCTGTTTCAGTGCCCACCACGCTTTATGTTCCAGTTCTACAGGTAGGTGACAGGCCTTCCCAAATACCAACTTATATGGTGACATACCAATTGGTGTCTTGAATGCTGTCCTGTAGGCCCATAGCGCATCATCCAGCTTCCTTGACCAGTCAGTTCTTGTAGCATTTACAGTTTTTGTCAATATGCTTTTGATCTCTCTGTTGGAAACCTCAACCTGTCCACTGGTCTGTGGGTGGTATGGAGTAGCCACCTTGTGGCGCACATCATATTTAGCCAACAACTTCTCGAAGGCCCGGTTGCAGAAATGAGTTCCTCCATCGCTAATAATTGCCCGCGGTGTCCCAAAGCGGGTGAATATGTTCTTCTTTAGAAACCCGACTACCACCTTAGCATCATTGGTGGGTAATGCGGCAGCTTCCACCCACTTGGACAGGTAATCTACAGCAACAAGAATGTATTTATTGCCATAGGAGCTGACGAAGGGACCCATGAAATCTATCCCCCAAACATCAAACACTTCCATTTCTTGAACTGGGTTCATGGGCATCTCGTGACGCCGGGAAATGTTCCCGGTGCGTTGACATTCATTACAGCTTTTGACCCATAAGTGAGCATCCTTGAACACTGTTGGCCAGAAAAATCCGGCCTCTAGCACCTTAGCTGCCGTCCTGATGCCTCCAAAGTGACCACCATATGCCGAAGCGTGACAAGCCTGCAAGACAGAAGATTGTTCGATCTCGGGGACGCATCTCCGGATCATGTTATCAAGGCATATTCTAAACAAGTAGGGCTCATCCCATTAATACCATTGGCTTTCGCGAAAGAATCTCTTCCTCTGGACCGATGACAGGTCGTGAGGAACAATACCACTGGCCAGGTAATTAGCATAGTCTGCATACCAAGGCGCTTCCTGATGAGTGGTAACGAGCAGCTGCTCATCTGGAAAGGTTTCCAGAATTTCCTCCACTTCTACTACATTTTCAGCTCCTTCAAGTCGTGATAGGTGATCAGCGACTTGATTTTCAGTGCCCTTACGGTCACGAATTTCAAGATCGAACTCTTGCAGTAGCAACACCCAACGAATCAGGCGTGGCTTAGAGTCCTTCTTTTCTATTAAGTATCTAAGAGCTGCATGGTCAGAGTATACGATTACCTTGGATCCTATTAGATAGGACCGAAACTTGTCAAAAGCAAATACCACAGCTAGCATCTCCTTCTCTGTCACTGTGTAGTTCAACTGGGCTCCACTCAGCGTCCTACTAGCATAGTAGATTGGGTGCATCAGTTTGTCCTTCCGCTGGCCCAGCACTGCCCCCACCGCGTAGTCACTGGCATCACACATCAATTCAAACGGTTGCTCCCAGTCAGGGGCAACGATTATGGGTGCTGTGACCAGCCTTTGCTTCAACTCCTCAAAAGCTACCCTGCAATCATCAGAAAATACAAAAGGGTGATCTTTCTCTAACAACTTACAGAGAGGGTTGGCAATTTTGGAGAAGTCCTTAATGAACCTCCGGTAGAATCCGGCATGTCCAAGAAAGCTCCTTATAGCTTTGACTGAAGTTGGCGGCGGCAGCTTTGCTATGACATCAACCTTTGCTCTATCCACCTCTATTCCTTTGCTTGACACCTGGTGCCCCAAGACTATACCTTCTTGTACCATGAAATGGCACTTTTCCCAAGTCAGAACCAAGTTAGTCTCGATGCACCGTTTCAGCACACGCGTCAAATTCACTAGGCAGTCCTCAAATGAGTTCCCCACCACTGAGAAGTCATCCATGAACACCTCCATTATATCTTCTACCATGTCAGTAAATATGGCCATCATGCACCGTTGGAATGTGGCGGGTGCATTGCATAGACCAAAGGGCATCCTCCTGAAGGCATAAATTCCGTACGGGCATGTGAAGGAGGTCTTTTCTCTATCCTCCGGGGCAACGGCACCAAAATTTGATCACGCCCAACTATGCCTTATAAAAAGAACTCTGCAGACGTTGCAAATATAACCCGAGTATTACGCCCAGGGTCGAATCCACAGAGAGTTAACCTATCAACCGCTATCTTCAGACCCACTAAGTCTTCAGAACCAGCTTCCCAAATATTCAAATCTCAGTTGAGTGTTCTTTAATAACTAGCTTGCAAATAACTAAATGGCTGTAACTAAGTAAAAAATAAGGGTTGTAAACAATTATGAGAAAAAGCTAAGGCAATGATTTCCCCTATTGATGGAATCCCTTCTGTTTATGCTCATACAAATTTACCCACACATCTCTATCAATCATGAACGCTAATCTTGCCGCAAATCTCTCCCGAGTAATCACAGTAATCTACTATTGCACTCTTCCGAGATACACTAGCTTGCTTTATTTAGCACAATTCAATTTAGATTGCACCCAAGGCTTCGTTATTCCTAATCCCGCCTTTAAACCCGCAATTATAGATTCCTCTAATAATCTAGGAGTGGTGTTGTTCAACAATACCCTAAATATGCACTCTTTTCCAAGTTATGCACACTAAATAGGCACAGCTAATTGAGGATCCTGTCAATTAACTACAATGAACACGAAGTTGAACAAATAAAGATTAAACTAGCAATTTGTATTCACATAAACAAGAAGTTCATCACCCAATAGGTTCCATCAACGCCTTAGACAAGGAATTTAGCTACTCATGGCTATGGGAAAATAAACTAAGCTTGAATTCATAATAAAATCAAAAGAAAAGAAGAAAGATGTTTAGAGTATTTTCTCTCAATCTTTTTCCTTGCTAAGAAACCTAAAAAAATCAATACATGCCTCTCTTGGGCGAAGTCTAATGTTTTAACTAGGGTTTAGGTCTAAAAATCCCGTAATTGACACTTTGGTCCCTGAAGTTTACTGCCGCGGCCGCGGTTCTGCCGCGGTCGCGGTGGAACCGCGGTGGATCCAGTTCTCTGAATCTTCGGCCTATTTTTGCACGGGTCACTTAGGAAATTTCACAGTTGGCCTCTTTTTCATCACTTTTGACTCCAAAACTGCTCCTTAGCCGTCTTTATACATATATCACCTACAAATCATGAAAAGCACTAATAAGAGCATTTTGTCATCACTTTTAGCATTAAAACTACACAAGAAGGTGATTATTTAAGGTGTGATTATAGTCAAATTCACCTATTATTATTTGGCATGATCGATTGGGACACCCTGGATCAATTATGATGAGACGAATTATAGAAAACTCAAATGGGCATCCATTAAAGAATTCAAAGATTCTTTTAAATGATGAATTTTCTTGCACTTCTTGTTATCAAGGCAAGTTGATTATTAGACCATCACCAACAAAGGTTGGAATTGAGTCCCCTGCGTTTTCTGGAACGTATACAAGGGGACATTTGTGGACCTATTCACCCACCTAGTGGGTCGTTTAGATATTTTATGGTCTTAATAGACGCATCTTCTAGATGGTCCCATGTGTGCCTATTGTCATCTCGCAACCTCGCGTTTGCAAAATTAATGGCACAAATAATTCGATTACGGGCACAATTTCCCGATAATCCAATTAAGTCTATTAGACCTGATAATGCTGCTGAGTTTTCATCCCAAGAATTTAATGATATTGCTTATCAATTGGGATAAAAGTGGAACATCCTGTAGCTCATGTTCACACTCAAATGGCCTTGCAGAGTCTTTAATTAAACGTCTGCAATTGATAGCAAGACCGTTACTCATGAAAACGAGGTTACCCACTTCTGTTTGGGGTCACGCCATTTTGCATGCAGCAATGCTAGTTCGTCTCAGACCGACAAATTATCATAAATATTCCCCATTGCAATTAGTTTTGGATCATGAACCTAATATATCCCATTTAAGAATTTTTGGATGCGCAGTATATGTGCCTGTAGCACCGCCATATCGCACCAAAATGGGTCCCCAAAGAAGGTTAGGAATATACGTTGGATTTGAATCGTCCTCCATTATTCGCTATCTTGAAACATTAACGGGGGATTTATTCACTGCTCGATTTGCAGATTGTCGATTCGATGAGACACTTTTCCCAAAATTATGGGGAGAAGTTGGTGAAACCAAACGGGAAATTTTGTGGAAAAATCCATCATTATCTCATCTTGATCCACGTGCCTCTATTTGTGAAAAAGAGGTGCAAAAGATTATCCATTTGCATAGAATAGCAAATCAAATGCCAAACGCATTTACGGATTTGAAAAGGATAACAAAATCACATATCCCTGCGGAGAATGTTCCAATCAGTATTGATGTCCCTATTGGACAATCTTCTAGTGTCATAGCTAATGAGTCAAAAGCATGCCTAAAACGTGGCAGGCCATTAGGTTCCAAAGATCGAAATCCTAGAAAAAGGAAAACAAATGATCAAAGTGACACTACGAAAGAATCTCATGAAGAAATCCACGATTTAATAAATTCTGAGATTCATGAGGAATCCACTGAGCCCGAGGCTCAAGAAAATAAGGAACTATCAATAAATCCAATCGGTCGAGTGGATATAATAGTGGATTATGTATTTGCATATAATGTTGCATCTAGCATTATGCAAGAAAGTGAGGATCTTGAACCTCAATCTATTGGAGAATGTCGACAAAGACTTGATTGGCCAAAATGGCAAGAAGCAATCCAATCAGAGTTAAATTCGCTTGCAAAACGTGAAGTTTTTGGGCCTGTAGTCCAAACACCTAATGGTGTTAAGCCTGTTGGCTATAAATGGGTCTTTGTACGCAAGAGAAATGAGAAAAAACAGGTACAAAGATATAAGGCACGCCTTGTTGCACAAGGATTTTCACAAAGGCCTGTGTCGATTATGAAGAGACATATTCACCCGTTATGGATGCTATAACGTTCCGTTATCTCATTAGTTTTGCTGTCCATGAAAAGCTTGACATGCATTTAATGGATGTGGTTACCGCCTACCTTTATGGCTCACTTGATAATGAGATATACATGAAAATTCCCGATGGATTTAAAATGCCAACGCACATAATTCAAAGTCCCGGGAAATGTTTTCAATCAAATTGCAAAGATCTTTGTATGGTCTAAAGCAATCAGGACGAATGTGGTATAATCGTCTTAGTGAGTATTTATTAAAGGAAGGCTATATAAATGATGCCATTTGCCCATGTGTTTTTATAAAGAAAACAACATCGGAATTTGTTGTACTTGCCGTATATGTTGATGACATAAACCTTATTGGAACTCCTATAGAACTCCAAAAGGCAATTGATTATTTAAAGAAGGAATTCGAGATGAAAGATCTTGGAAAGACAAAATTATGTCTTGGTTTGCAAATTGAACATTTGGCAAACGAAATTTTTTTTCATCAATCTACCTACATAGAAAAGGTACTGAAACGGTTTTACATGGATGGAGCACATCCATTAAGTACTCTGATGGTTGTTCGATCACTTGATGTGAATAAGGATCCATTCCGACCTCAAGAAGAGAATGAAGAGCTACTTGGTCCTGAAGTACCATATCTTAGTGCAATTGGTGCACTAATGTATCTTGCCAATACTACAAGGCCTGACATAACTTTTTCAGTTAATATCTTAGCAAGATATAGCTCTGCTCCCACAAGGAGACATTGGAATGGAATCAAACACATATTGCGGTATCTAAAAGGGACTACCGATATGGGCTTATTTTATGGCAACAATTGCAGTCCCGATCTTGTTGGTTATGCTGATGCTGGGTATTTATCTGACCCACACAAGGCTCGGTCTCAAACAGGTTATGTATTTACCTGTGGAGGCACTGCCATATCTTGGCGATCGACTAAGCAATCAATTGTGGCTACTTCATCTAATCATGCTGAGATAATTGCTATTCATGAAGCAAGTCGAGAATGTGTGTGGTTGAAGTCTATAATACATCTTATTCGAGACAAATGTGGTGTGAAATGTGACAAGTTACCCACAATTTTGTATGAAGACAATGCAACATGCATAGCTCAATTGAAGGGAGGATTCATAAAAGGAGAGAGGACAAAGCACATTTCACCAAAGTTATTTTTCACACATGATCTTCAAAAGAATAAGGAGGAAGATGACTTTAATCTCTTGTTTCGGAGAAATAAGTGGCTCATGGGACAAAGCACATTTCACCAAAGTTATTTTTCACACATGATCTTCAAAAGAATGGTGATATTAATGTGCAACAGATTCGTTCAAGTGATAATATGGCTGATTTGTTCACAAAATCTCTACCAACGTCAACCTTCAAGAAGCTAGTTTACAAGATCGGGATGCGAAGGCTCAAGGATGTGAATTGATGCTCTCATCAGGGGGAGTTAATGCGCGTTGCACTCTTTTTCCCTTACAAGGTTTTGTCCCACTGGGTTTTCCTTGCAAGGTTTTTAACGAGGCAACCATTAGGCGCATTTCTAAACATGTGTACTCTTTTTCCTTTTCTAGAATTTTTTCCCATTGGGTTTTCTTTTAGTTAAGGTTTTAACGAGGCACATTATCTGTTGAATAGACATTCAGGGGGAGTGTTATAAATAGAATTCTATTTATGGTGAATGTCCATATTTAGAGAGATTCTAGGGTTTATTATTTGGTGGCTAAGTCAACCTCTCCCTATAAATAGAGGGTTCTATTCCATTGTAATTCACCCCAAAATTCAATAAGAATTCCCTCTCTCTCTTTCTCTGCAATATTGTTCTTGTTCTTTTATTGTTTTACAACAATATTGGAAATTTTGTAGTTTCTTTTTCTCGTCTTTTACTCTCTTTAGTTATTTTATGGTAGATGTGATATAGAGAAATTAGAAGAGAGGAGAACCTTTGGCGGAAATGAAACTCAATACCTGTGCAGGGTGAAGTTACTACCACTGGCTTACAAATTTAAAGGCAAAAATAAAGGAGAGCGGAGTTTTTATTTTGACTCAAATACTATTTTTTTTTTGTAACCAAATAATATCTATATTTTTGTAAAAGGTGCACAGTTCAACTTCTCATAGGGATCTACTTGATATTTTGTAGGTTTAGCATAAAAAGGGAAGAAGTACTCATCACTCAATATGGCTTGTTTGCATATTAGCATTTAAAAAAAAAGAAAAAAAAGAGAGACATATGAAGCTTTAAAGAAAATTGTATCAAGAATCACACTGCACTTCAAAATAAACACTAGAAATAATAGAATATGTACCAAAAATCGAATTAACTTAAAACTAAAACCAATTGAACCTTAAAAGTTACTCCATTATTTCTCTGACGTGGTGACCAGTGACAGTGATACACAAAACTCAGAAGAAGTTCATGAGGCCACGTCAACAACGTATGAGTAGGCTAATTTGAAAGTTAGTTATGTTAGTTGTTAGTTAAAATTTGAGTATTAGCTATTGGCGGGAAATGCAGTTAGCATGTTCTAGCTCATTTCCTAGCTCATTTCTCTTGTTTTGTTTTTGCATTTTCAGTAGACCATTGAGTAGTATAAATAGCAAGTTGTAATCTCTCATTAGTTACTTTGGAACGTCAATGAAAATTCGAAATTCCCTCCCATCATTCTAACCTCTCCTGTATTCTTCTCTCTCTCTTCTGCTTCTTCCTTCATTCCTACTCTTTTCTGCTCAATTCTCTGTTAAATGTCGAACAGATACCAATTTTTGGTATCCATTGGTATCAGAGCTAGACCATGGGACCGCGCAAAGCTGTTGATCCTTCAAATCTAGACTGGCAGGAGCAATATGAAGACCTAGCTACTCAACAGTTAGATATGCGTTCAATTCTCGATAAGAAAATAGAGGAATTGCAAGCTGACCTGGATCATCGACATGGTGAAATGCTACAGATGGTTGAAGCTCTCAAAAGCTCAATTGATGGAATGCAGCTACATCAACAATCACGAGACAGTAGTTCATTTTCCAAGGGTCGAGATAATATGCTACAATCAGGTCAGGGAATTTTAGGGCCTAATCCTTATCATGCTCCTAACAATCGAGGTCATAATCTGCTATTTCCTAGATTCAATGGTGAAAATTTTAAAACCTGGTTGTATAGAATTGATCAATATTTTGTTGTTGACAATACTACTACAAATCAAAAAGTACATATAGTATCTATGAATTTGGATGATGATGCTCTAGCTTGGCATCAGTCTTATTTGAAATGGAGAGATTCTCCTATCCTTCCACCATGGGATGAGTATATTGAGGCTTTGATTGAAACGTTTCGTGAGGATTATACTGATCCTATGCTAGAATTGAAGCAGTTGAAGCAGACTGGTTCAGTAAGGAGTTCCAATTTGCTTTTTCTAGGCTATTAGCTCAGTGTGATCTAACTGTTAGCCAGGCTATCTCTTGCTTTTTAGGAGGATTGAAGGAGGAATTAGTGAACCCTATCAAAATGCATGAACCTCGGACCTTGTCCAAAACCTATCGCCTAGCTAGATTAGCTGAAACAACCTTAGCTGCTAATGCTAGAGCCCTAACGAGTAGTACTACCTATGTGTCATCTACTCACCTCAAAAGGCCTTACTATGAGCCACCTACCATCAAACATAATCCTAGTTCTATTACCTCCACTCCTAGACTAGCCTTACCTCCTTCAACCACTATTAGTGTCACCAGAAACAGGAGAACGATTTCTCATGCAGAAATGCAGGCTAGAAGGTCACATGGTCTTTGCTATTTTTGTGATGATAAATACATTGATGGTCATAAATGTAACCTACCTAAACAATTGTTTGTGATGGATTTAGAAGTATCAGAAGGTGAATGTGGAGAGGCTGTTAAGCAGGAATCCGAGGGGGGTCCTTCTACTGAAGAATGGTCAGCTGTGGAAGGAGATACTCCTATGATATCCCTATGTGCTTTAAGTGGATTACAAGGAGCTCAAACCATTCATGTCACTGGATATAGTGAGAAGAGGCCAATTCAAATCTTACTTGATGGAGGTGATACACATAACGTTATTGATGAGAAGGTTGCTAAGAGGTTGGGGTGTCAAATTTGTCCTACCAGGGTGAGCTATGTAAGCATTGGTAACACATAACGTTATTGATCAGTTGTTGCATCAATACCAATCGATCTTTGCTGAACCTACCTCACTACCTCCTCAAAGGGGAGCTTTTGACCACAGAATACCCCTCCAACCTGGTTCAAAACCTGTGGATGTTAGGCCCTACAGGTATTCTTCTATTAAAAAGGACATTATTGAAAAGTTGGTTAATGAAATGCTGCATCAAGGGGTCATTCAGTACAGTAGCAGTCCATTCTCCTCTCCTGTGGTCCTTGTTGGGAAGAAGGATGGGTCCTGGAGACTATGTGTAGATTACAGGGAGTTGAATCACTGCACAATCAAGGATAAATTCCCCATAACTCTTATAGATTACCTTGTGGATGAGCTGGGTGGGGCTACTATTTTTTCTAAAATTGATCTCAGATCTGGCTATCATCAAATAAGGATGCTACCTAAGGATGTTCCCAAAACTACTTTCAAAACACATTTTGGGCACTATGAGTCTTTAGTAATGCCTTTTGGCTTAACTAATGTTCCCTCTACATTTCAATGTTTCATGAATCACTTGTTTCAGAAGTTTCTAAGGAAATTTGTCTTAGTGTTCTTTGATAACATTTTGATCTATAGTGTTAATTTGCAATATTGTGTGGGACATTTGAAGCAGGTATTTGATACTATGGCCACTCAATATATCGGCCAAGCAATCTAAGTGTGCTTTTGGAGTTTCAAGGGTGGAATACTTAGGGCATTTTATTACTGTTGAAGGGGTTTCTACCGATCGTTGGAAAATTGAAGCAGTCCAGCAATGGCCAACTCCCACTACTGTTAAGCAACTGAGCGGCTTCTTTGGCCTGGCAGGGTATTACAGGAAGTTCATTAGGGGATATGGTCTTATTAGTAGGCCCCTCACTGACTTGCTCATGAAGGATGGTTTTCTGTGGAATGCTAAAGCTGCAGATGCATTTGCAGCATTGAAGTTAGATCTTACTTCTGCTCCTGTGTTAGCATTACCTAACTATGCTCTTTCATTTGTAGTTGAAACAGATGCTAGTGGCACAAGTATTAGTATTGTCCTTATGCAAAATGACCACCCTATAGCTTTCATCAGCAAGGGGTTAGCTCCTAGACATATGGCTTTGTCTGTGTATGAGAAAGAGATGTTGGCTATGGTGTTTGCAATTACCAAATGGTCTCACTATATGTTGGGTCACCATTTTATTGTGAGGATAGATCAAAAAGCCCTTAAGTACCTCTTGGAACAGAAGTTACACACTGACTTTCAGATTAGATGGTTGGCTAAGTTGTTACCCTTTGACTTTGAAATCCAGTATAATAAGGGCAAGGAGAATGTGGTTGCTGACTCCTTATCAAGAATGTCAGGAGCTGAGCTGATGACCTTCACGTTTTTTTTGTACAGACAGATCTTTGGAGTTAAATTCAAGACAGTTGGTTTCATGACCATGAATTAAGCAGTCTCATCACTCCTTACAAAACAAACCACAGAAACACTTCACGTGGATAAACAATCAGCTTAGGAGGAAGGGTAAATTGATGATAGGAAATGATTTGGGCCTAAGGACCAAGCTTTTGTAACTGTGGCATTCCTCTCCATCTGGTGGTCACTCTGGCATTTATGCAACCACTAGGAAATTGATGGCCTACTTTTATTGGAAGGGCATCAGAACTGACGTTCTCAACTATGTGCGCAATTGTTCTGTATGTCACAGGAACAAGTATGATACTTGTGCTTCAGCTGGTTTATTGCAACCTTTGCCTCTCTCTGCAGTTCCTTGGACAGATGTCAACATGGATTTTATTGAAGGTTTGCCCAAATCAAAAGGAAAGACTGTTGTTTGGGTCGTAGTTGATAGATTGACTAAGTATGGCCATTTCATTACCTTAGCTCACCCCTACACTGCCCAATCCCTTGTGCCTATTTTTCTTGACCACATTTTCAAACTACATGGTTTCCTTGCTACCATCACCAGTGATCGTGATCCTATTTTCATTAGCACATTTTGGAAGAAGTTCCTTTCTGCTCAGGGTGTCCATTTGCACACTTCTACAGCTTATCATCCGCAAACTAATGGCCAAACTGAGGTTCTTAATCGGTGTTTGGAGACTTATTTACGCTGTTTCTGTTCTGATTCACCCTCTGATTGGTGTGCCTTCTTGCCTTTGGCTGAATGGTGGTATATCTCCTCAACCATTCTGCCATTCAGACTTCACCTTTTGAACTACTTTATGGCTATCCTCCTCGTCTTCACCTTCCTTATCTTCCTGGTGACTCTCCTTCTGATGACATTGAGAATATTATGCTGCTCCGCGAATTTAAAATGCAGCTAGCTAATGTCTCCTTATCTTCCTGGTGACTCTCCTTCTGACTCTCCTAATGCTTTTGTAAGGATGTCTGCCTGTTGTTCTTCTGAACTGATGTACAAAGTCTTCACCATGCCTGATTGGATCTTCTCTCTAATGAAGTGACAATCCACCTCTATGTGGTTTGTTCTTTCATGATACACTGGATTTGCTGCTATTTGTAGAGCTGCCTTACTATCATAGTATAGTTCTACAGGTAGGTTCACCTCTGCTCTAAGCTCTTTGAATAACTCTACTAGCCATACTAGTTCAGACATTTTCACTGCCATGCTTCTATACGAAGCTTCAGCTGAGCTCTTAGATACTGTATTCTGTTTCTTTGATTTCTATGATATCAGAGAATCTCCATACTTCACAATGAACCTTGTGACTGATCTCCTTGTATTTGGGCATGAAGCGCAGTCTGCATCACAATAGGCTTTCAGTTTCTCTGGCCTCTTTGAGCTCATTAGAACCCCTAGTCTAGGTTCCCTTTTCACACACCTCACAACTTGACTTTTTGGGTTGTTGTAGGAATTGGCTGAGTGTCTGAATTGCAAATGCAATGTCCAGTCTAGTCATCGTCAAATACAATGGCTTCCCTATTAGCTTTTGATATTTTCCTATATCTTCAAGCAGTTCATCACATGTTTCACCTGTGACTTCATCCAGTTCTTTAGCTGTACATTTCTGATTGTTATCAAGAGGAGTCCAGGATGGTTTTGCAGCACTCAGCCCTACATCTACTATGAGCTCCAGTGCATACTTTCTTTGGTTCATAAGAATTCCTTTCTCTGATCTACTGAATTCCAAACCCAAGAAATATCTGAGTTCCCCTAGATCTTTGATCTTGAATGCCTTATGTAGTCTTAACTTGGTTTCCCTTAAATAGCTTTAAGTCATTCCCAGTCACCAACATATCATCAACATAGACAAGTATGATGACTGTATTGCTATTCTTTCTCTTGTAAACAAAGAGTAATCTAGGCAGCTTTGCATAAAAACAAATTCCAGTAAGGCATCTGTCAGCTTCAAATTCCATTGTCTACTGGCATGTTTGAGCCCATAGAGGGATTTAACAAGCCTTCACACAACTCTAGACTCCCCCTGGCTGGCGAATCCTTCTAGCAACTGCATGTAGACTTCATCATGTAAATCTTTTTGAAGGAACGCATTGTACACATCCATTTCATGGATGTGCCAATTTTCAGTTGCTGCAAGAACAATGACTGATCTGACTGTTGCAATTTTTACCACTAGGGAGAAGGTTTCAATGTAATCCAATCCTTCCCTTTGGTTGTAGCCTTTAGCAACCAGTTGAGCTTTGAATCTCTCTATAGAACCATCTGCCTCGTACTTCATTTTATAGACCCATTTGCATCTTATTGGTCTCGTCCTTGGTGGTAATTGGACAAGTTACCAAGTGCCATTATCTTCTAGTGCTTGAATTCCTATCTTTATAGCTGTCACCCATCTCTTATATTTGGATACCTCCGCAAAGTTTCTTGGTTCTTCAATAGCAGAGAATGCAGTTAAGTAATTCTTATAGTTGGGATGTATATCATCATAGCTGATTGAATGACTGATGGAATGGGGATTTTTATGAGCTGTGGTGGCTGCAGTTGAAATGTAATCTCTGAGCCAAATAGATGGCCTTTTATCCCTGTCAGATCTCCTTAAAGAATCAGCAGGTGGGGCCTCTAATGGCTGATTATCAACTTCAAAATGGTCTGATAGATTAGGATCATCATCTGAGCCCATGCTGTGAAAGTCAATGTCTTGAGTGAGGTCTTCAGCATCATCTGGTGGACTATGGATAGCAGCAGGTGAGTCTGCAGCATCATTTGGTGGACTATGGATAGCAGCAGGTGATTCATCTACTGAGTCATCAGAAGCTTCAGTGATTGGATCAACAGCATCAGGGCCTGCAATAGCATCGGCATCAACACCTACATCATGTGGCAACCAATGTGCCATACCAAGATCATCATTGTGTGGGACTGCACTTGTAGTATCAATAAACATAGAAGATCTGCTACTGCTCTGTTGCTTGAAAGGAAAAATATTCTCCTTAAAGACTACATCCCTGTTCATAAAAAAACATATGTTTGGTTAGATCATAAAGTATGTACCCCTTTGTCACTTCAGAGTATCCCATAAATGCTACTGGCACTGCTCTTGACTCAAAATTTGTCATGATTATGCATCCTCTTAGCATAACATAGGCATCCCAGAGTTCTGAAGTGATCCCAGCTAGGCAGCATGTTATGAAACACTTCATATGGACTCTTCCCTTGGAGTACTACTGTAGGCAGTCGGTTGATAATATAGGTTGCTCCCAAAACACAATGCCCCCCAGAATTTTATAGGTATGCTCCCCTGAAACCTAATGGCTCTTGCCACTTCTATAACATGTCTATATTTCCTCTCAGCTATCCCATTCTGTTGAGGTGTATAGACACTTGTCCTCTGATGTACTACTCCATAGGATTGAAATAGCTCCTGACATTCATCATTTACAAACTCTGTTCCATTGTCCGACCTAATTATCTTCACCTTTTTTGTAAATTGAGTAAGAATCAGCTGCAAAAATCTTCTCAAAACAACCATAATCACTTTTTAATTTCAACAAATATAACCATGTCATTCGAGAATAGTCATCAACAATAGTCAAAAACAGTTTATTTCCATCAAATATTTGTACACTATATGGCCCCCATACATCAATGTGTATCAAATCAAATATTGCATTAGCTCTAATAGTACTATACAGGGCAATCTAGTGAGCTTAGCTAATGTACATATGTTGCAATCCTTTAAGGCTTGTCTAGAAGCATCCATAGGCAAGTGAAATACTTGATTTATTGTTCCAGTCGAGGCATGTCCTAATATCCTATGCCACAGGCCAATGTTTTTGTCTTCTTTTCTGAAAGAGAAACCTTGTATTGCTGCATTCGACAGACCTTCAGTAGAGGCTTGAGAGAGCATTAGGTAGAGTCCTCCTTGTTCTCTACCAATCCCCTTCACCTTCCCACTGCAAAGGTCCTGAAATATGCAAAAATTAGGGTAAAAACCAACCATACCTCAACTCTTTAGTGAGTTTAGAGACTGACATTAAAATATACTTAAAATCTGGAAGACAAAGTACATTGTCAACTATATCTCCATTACTCAGCCTACATGACCCTATCTGAGTCACATATTATGCTTCTGCTTCATTTAATCTGATCTTATTGAGCAACAGATAAGCATCAGATATCATATGATTAGTTGCACCAGTGTCAATTATCCTCTCATTTCTACCTGTCTCTACTAGAAAAGCTTTGAGTGTACCTGTCATGTTAGATGAACTTTCTCCAGCACCAGTACTTTTCTTGTTGAGTAACTTCAGGATTTGAGTATATTGATCATGACTGAAGAAAAGACCTTTTGATGAGTCTGAATCATTGTGTTGATGCTCTTTGACAGTCTGGTTTCCTCCTCCTTGACCTCTCTAGTTGTGATATTCTACAAACACATTGTGAGCAGCATGATTTCCTCATTTCTTCTTGTATTTGAAATTAGCAGGATAGCCTATCAACTTGTAACACTCCTCACGTGTGTGCCCTTTTATCTTGCAACAATCACATTGAACATTGAAGTTTTTCTTTGGCCTCTGTATAGGTTCTGCCCTAGCTGTCATTAAGGTTGTTAATTCACCTCCTTCGATTGAAGTAAAAGAATTTGACATGCTCATTTGACTTTCTCTTTCTGTAAGCATTGAATATGCCTTATTTATGGTAGGAACTGGAATCATCATGAGGATTTGGCTTCGAGCTTGCTCATAGGACTCATTCAGTCCTATGAGAAACTGTAAGAGTTTCAAACGCTCCATGAAAGTGACAAATTCCCGCAATTTTGCACAATCACAACCTGGAATTGGGGCTAAGGAGTCAAATTCTGCCTAGAGCAACTTCAATTTCGAAAAATACATAGGAATTGAGCTTGTTCTTGATTGATTATTGCAATTTGTTTATGAATCTGAAAAATCCTTGAGCAATCGATTTTGTCAAATCGCTCTTTCAATTCTCCTCAAACTGCACTGGCACTCAAAGAGTTTACAATTCCACTGAGCAACTCAGGTGAAACGCAGTTCATTATCCACAACAATATTATGGCGTTGCATCGTTCCTAGAGATCAACTAGATTCGGACCATAACTCTCTCTTCTGCATGTGCCTTCGATGAACCATAACTTATTGGGACCTAAAATTGTAATTCGCATCGCTCGGCTCCACACAGAGTAGTTCTCTGATCCTCTCAATTGCAGAGATATTAACACAACTCATGAATTATCATTAGCATTTAGAAAAAGCGGATGATTATGAAGTAGCTTTTTCGGCAATTCGTCATCGAGTGCCATTAGTTGAACGCACCTGCAAATTCCGGCGAAAATCTCCGTTCAAGTAAAACGACCACACTAGTAGCCCATCAACTCTGATACCGTGTCGAGAATCACCATTAACGACCTTACACTACCTCAATTAGGAACCCTAGCTACTGCTAGTGAACGAGCTTAACTAAGAGAAAAGGCAAATCATAAGAGCTGTGTTTAGGAAATGAGAAATTGATTCATTACAGAAGAAGAGATACAATGCTATCTTATATATATGTGTTCTAACCTCTAATTATAGTTGTCAACAACTAATATAACAACTTAACCAACTAACTAACTAATTACATAATTGGCTACTAACTACAGCCTACTGACACGCTCAAGTTACTGCTCCTTCAATAACAACAAACAAAAATAATTGAGTCTTTTATCCTTAGACCAAATATTTAGAGAGATTAAAATCGAATAGATAATTGCTATAATGTTGCATTCTGGTCAGACACTGACGGTTCAATGAACGCAAAAGAAACATGCAAAAAGAGATAAAGAAAGATATAGGGAGTTACAACTTGAAAACTAGACGCCTAATTAAACTTTTATTTCTTCCCATGTATGTGTTGTATAAGAGGAAACACAAAGCTAGGCAGTTAGCTGAAACACTATCTTGCCGATAAGTGCACTCGCATTTTTCACTTTGATTTGAGCTATACATATAAATAGGTAGCATTCTTTTAGAATGAATAGTAATGATTTTTTTCAACAAAGTACTTTTGGTGAGAAGCAGTTTGTGCTTGGCTAATTAGTTTGAAAAGCACTTCTGAGCAGCAATTAGTGTTTGGCCAAGCTTTAAAAAACTGCTTCTAAGTGTATTTTTCTCAAAAGTGCTTCTCAAAAAAGTGCTTTTGGAGAGAAGCTACTTTTTTCTGCTTCTCCAAAACTGCTTCTGCTTCTCCTCAAAAGCACTTTTTTTCCTTACAAAAGCTTGGCCAAACACCTCAATTTTTGGCAAAAAAAAAAACACTTGTGGCCAAAAAAAAGCTTGGCCAAACAGGCTATAAGTGTAATAATACAAGACAAACAGTAATTTTAATATTTTGGAGAGAGAAAAAAATATGAATACGTTTAGTTCATATACTTTATTTTACGTAACACTCTTTCTTTTCTAGCACGTAACAGTTTAACTTGAACCTTTTTATTTATTTTTAATGACATATTTTGTAGCAATAAAAATGTCATGAAACGCCTAAAACATACATAAATCTCCCTTTTTTGCGTTAATTTTGGTGTGCAGTCAAATAATACATTAGATAAAATAGAGGGAGTAATAAGAAACTGTTTATAAAATTGATGGGTTGCCATTGTTGGTGCTTTTGTTAAATGTGAAAATTACATTTGGGCACTGGCTTCTGTTTTAAAAGTCAGAATTGGGACTCGCTCGGGGCTCGCTCCAGGGCGGAGCACTCATAAAACGCCCCTGGGCTTATGTGTGGGGCTTAGTTCCGTGAGACTTACGCCTCAGTCGTCGGGGCTTACGCCCCGGACGCGCCCAACGCCAGTGTACTAGGCTCGCCTAATAGAACTTTATGCAATTGTATGTAATTAACCTTGTAAATATACAATTTTTCTTAATAAATTATTGACTATTCAAAATTAATTTCTTTTAAATCATAAATAATTAAGTTGAGAGTATTTTATTTCATAATTAAAATAAAAAATTTATGCACGTCATTCACTAACACTGCTATGAATATAAATTCTAAATAAATCTTTCTTTTAAAAAGTATTTATTAATTAACTTTTGTTATGTTTTTATTATTTAATAGTCCATAACTTTTTTATAATTATTTTCCTAAATATTATTTTTTTCACGTTCACGAGATACAATACTTACTAATTTAATAGCTCAGTATTAGCTAGTAACTATTTACAATAATTAATTATCATGATATTGTATGGTGAATTATGTGTCACTTTATTAACTTGTTTAAACGTAAAAATAAATGATGCTAGAGAATCATATTTAAATTGTGAATTATGTTTTTATATAAATTCTCTTTCAAATAGAAATCATATTAAATAAAAGGAGTATTTTAAAAAAGTATCAAATTATAATATCGAAATTCTTTCAAGCTTCATTACTCCTTAAGAAATACGTATAAGATTTCGTATCGAATACATTACTTTTGATGTTTGAATTGTAACGACGTTGCAGCTAATTTGCATATTATGATATATGTCATACTTTTCGTATTATTCATAGTTGAATTATAACTCATAAATATTTTAATAGATTATTTGTTATAATTTTGTGATTTTAATGTATTTTTTATAATTATTTTTATTTTATACTATCTTAAAATTAATAAAATTTAAAGATTTGTAAAACTTACGCCCTATGTCTCATGGCTTACGCCTTGCCTCGTCAGAGTTAAAACGGTCCGCCTCACGCCCTTGCCTTTTAAAACATTGGATTACTAGCTAAAGTGACTTCATTGTTAACGTAGAAAGGAGCATCGCATTTATCTAATAATATCCCTTTCATTCCGCTTCGACCAATCCCTCCTTGCGGATTTCACTATACTCCCATTATTTTATACAAAAGGAATCATTCTTTTTAGGAAAAATGACACTGTATAGCCTCTGTAAAAATAATAGTCGAAAAATATATAAAATTTATATTTTTTTTGTGTGTATATACACACACACACACACACACACACACATTATGCATATTATATATAAATTTTTACACTTTTTCGGCTACCAGATGTAGATAGTTTCTGGCACGGGCTAAAAGTGATAATACCCTAGAAAAGATTCCTTTATTTTGAATTTTTTTTTTTTTCGAAATCATTGATTAGCCATGAAATTTTCGATTTTTACTTGAAGATGAATTTTAGAATTTTTCAAAATTTTGAAAACTCCAAAAACCTATTTTTCAAATTTTCCACTTCAAATCACTCATAAAAAAGAAAAACCCAAAATTATATTTATGTCCAAACATAACTCTAATTTTCAAATACCATTTTTACTTGATTTTTTTTTTTTTTTTTTTTTCCTTTTTCCCGAT
>NC_031990.1:95364212-95382071 GCF_001879085.1 Nicotiana attenuata | reverse complement strand
CTATACTCCCATTATTTATACAAAGGAATCATCTTTTTAGGAAAAATGACACTGTATAGCCTCTGTAAAAATAATAGTCGAAAAATATATAAAATTTGATATTTTTTTGTATATATATATATTCTGTATGTTATATACAAAAATTATACAAAGTACATACACTTTTTTAACTACTAAATATAAATAGTTTCTGATGCGGGCTAGAATATTTATTCAAAATTCCCAAATATGTGCTCTCTTTTGCTATCGTCAGCTGGGCCGGCCCAGGATGGGGCCCATACTACAAAACTTCGTACAACTGGACCTTAAGGCCCCACCAATTCTTGCTTGTTTGAAGTATAAACAGTAGCAGTTTAAGAAAAGAACAAGAGATGAAATAAAATAAAGTAGAATCGACCAACTAGCTAACAGAAAATTCTATAGTTTAAGAGGTATGATTCCAAATCCTATTCGATTGATAGAAAGTAGTCGATAAAATTCACTAAATTCCAAACACGCGAAATGAAGAAGTCACGGATTTTTCCAAGATTTTCTTCCCTCAGAACCTACAGTCTGGACAAGCTGACGAATGCCCTTAATTTTCCAATAAAAAAACGATTGAAAGATCACAAACTTTCATCTTTTAAAAACCTCTTTCCTTTTCCTTTTCGCCTGATTTTCAAAATCAAACTTCCTCTTTCTGCACCTTCCAATTTATTACCTTCATCATTTCTAATAATTTCCCTGCTAATTATATAGGACATCAAATCATAATAATAAAGGTTGATTCATCAGCATAAATAGATTGCAAAAAACACAGGGGCAGTGAATGAGTGTTATGAACAATTCTTTGTCTGTGAGCATGGGAAGTTTAAAGAATGACATAAAGAGCGAAGTTGGCAGCTTAAAGAGTGAAATAGGAAGTTTCAAGAGTGAGAATTCATATAGTAAGCTGCCGCTAGATGAGTCTTCTCTTGCTTCTTCTGAATCAAAGAAAGTGACTCCTATCACCTCCGATTTTGAACTCAATTGTGGCAGCTTAACACCTACCAGTCTAAGTTTCCCTGCCCTGAAATTCGAAGTGGACGATGATGTTGAAATTCAATCACCTGATAATTCCATTTGGGAATCATTCTTTGCTGATCAGTTGGAGGGAGATTTCATGATCTCTTCCCCCGTCAGGAACCTTCCCTCGCCTCAGCCTGCTTCAGGTTTCAGTACTACTACTCACAACAACAATAACAATAATAATAATAACTATAACGTATACGCGCATCATCAGGGGATTCATGGGCAGAGCATGATGATATTCTCACCTCCTCGCTCTCCTTTGGGACCTAATTACCACTCGAGTAATAAAGGCAAGGGACTGAGCCCACTCCAAAAGGTATTCAACTCTCCCAATAACCAGTTCATGCAAATTGAGAGCTTTAACCTGCCAGCTCTTGAGAGTTTCTTGGATGATGATTATGACAAGGAGGAGGGTTTCGCATCCTCGTATTCAGCCCTCAAAGTTTCAGGTAGCGGTGTGGCTGGATCTTCTTCCGAGTCGTTTGATGCGCTTTCGGTAGTGCCCGATCTGTTGGAGTGCCTGGCTTTGCCAAATTCATCATCTAATACGCCAGATAGCTTTATGGGATCCTTACTCGGCGATACAAGTGCCGTCCCAGACGATGAGATTTTCCAGACGGGGTCTATCGCTCCTTTGTCCCAACAGCTACAACAAGAACGGCAGCATGAAAACCAACAAAAACAAAGACCAATAACACATGCACAACCGCCAACGACACAACAATTACAACATACGCAAATTATCAATCACAACTTGGCTGTTGCTGCACCTGATCAGGTACTACTTTATCTGTATTAATTTTCTTTGTAAATTTACTTCGACACTTATAATTGAGGGTTGTTTACAATGTTTAGGAAAGGAAACCATATCTAGCTAGTACTACTCATTTTGCACGTCTTGATTTCACCTCATGCAAATATGCCAAAATTTAAACTGTCTTTCACTTAGGCGCATTCGAAATTTTAAGAGTATAGGTGCACCACTATTTTTAACTAGATATATGATTTGACAATAATTCTTTTTTTCTTTTACGATGACGCAACTTGACGAGCAAACTCTATAATATTATTAGTATTTATTTATGTCTTCGACGAATTTTGATACTTTGAAAGCTAGCTATCAATAATAGAATCATTACTTGCAGTAAATATCTTATGTTATATATATCAAGCTAAATAAAAAAAAATTCATCCATCCTATACATAGATCTTTTTATGTACTTCTATTTCCTTATAGATACGTAATTCGCATTCTTAGTTTATGATTATAGTGGGAGTTTAAGATTCATTTTATTATCTTCTTTTGGTACTTTTTCATGACAAAATGTAAGCCTTTTTTGAGAGACTAACCTTTCAATTTTGAAGTTTCTTTTTCAACGAACACTTACAACCTACTATTATCAGTGATAATCTTCTAAGAGAAAAAGATGGGATCATAATATCACATTTATTAAACATTTCAGTGAAAGCCTTCTTTTTAAAAAAATAACTTAAGGCGGTGCACTCATCGAGCCGAACACTTGAGCGCATGGGTGCTTATTTGAAAATAAAATCAGAAAAATACAACCCACCTCCTCCCATATGAATCCGCTGCTGCAGTTTCCAATGCTATTTATTCAAATTAAGTCTCTAATCTACCTTGTTTACAACAATATTTTTCTTTTTCAATAGTACGTAGGAATTAAACCAAGTCAGCTAAAAACGGCAACATGTCTACAGCGAATTCTAACGGCTTGCTTATTATGACCATGCAAACGTGTTTGTCCCTCTTTGTATGGACAGAAGCTCATTAAGAAAAGAGCCTAGTCCTTGGTCATTCCACAAAATTGGACTCTTTCAATCAGCTTCACTAGACAAATATAATCTATTGCTAATTTGAAGACGTTTCACTCGATAGCAATGTTCTAATTTATAGCCTGGCCAAGCTTCTTTTCTTCAATTCTAGAAGTACGTGTCTTTTTTTTCAAAGTTGAGGTGTTCGGCCGGAAGAAAAAAGGGTGCTTTTGAGAAGAAGCAGAAGAAGAAAAAAGTAGTTTTTCTAAAAAAAAATACTTTTTAAAAAAGCACTTTTGAGAAAAATATATTTAAAAATAGTTTTTAAAAGCTTGACCAAACACTAATTGTGCTCGGAAATACTTTTCAAATTAATTAACCAAACACAAATTGCTTCTCACCAAAAATACTTTTGAGAAAAAACTTTCTGTAGCAGGCTATTAATTTCCTACATTATATAGTAGGTGGCACTATGCTAAATAAAGCTAAAGAAGTGTAAATAATCTAATTTGAACGCATGTATGCAGGAGCAGGACAGTGGCTTACAACTGGTGCACCTTCTCCTTGCTTGTGCAGAAGCAGTCTCAAAAGAGGACTACATGTTGGCCAGAAGATACCTCCACCATCTGAATCGAGTTGTCACCCCTATCGGCGACTCCATGCAACGTGTCGCTTCCTGCTTCACCGAAGCTCTTACTGCTAGACTCGCTGCAACCCTAGCCACTAAACCCAGCACTTCTTCTGCCCCAAAACCATTCAACCCTTTCCCTCCTAATTCCCTAGAAATCCTCAAAATCTATCAGATTCTTTACCAAGCTTGCCCTTACGTTAAATTTGCTCATTTCACAGCTAATCAAGCCATATTTGAAGCATTCGAAGCCGAAGAGCGGGTCCACGTCATCGATTTAGACATCCTTCAAGGTTATCAATGGCCCGCTTTTATGCAAGCGTTAGCAGCCCGACCCGGAGGAGCTCCGTTCCTTCGTATAACAGGAGTCGGGCCGTCTCCTGATGCCGTCAGGGAAACGGGCCGATGTTTAACAGAATTGGCTCACTCCCTTCATGTTCCGTTCGAATTTCACCCTGTAGGCGAGCAACTTGAGGATTTGAAACCGCACATGTTTAACAGAAGGATTGGTGAGGCTCTCGCTGTTAATTCGGTGAACCGACTCCATAGAGTCCCAGTCAATTGTATTGGGAATTTGTTAGCCATGATCAGAGACCAGGCTCCGAATATAGTAACCATCGTGGAGCAAGAAGCGAGCCATAACGGGCCCTACTTTTTGGGCCGGTTCTTAGAAGCGTTGCACTACTATTCGGCGATATTTGATTCTCTGGACGCGACATTTCCAGCGGATTCTTCGCAGAGGGCAAAACTGGAACAGTATATATTTGCGCCGGAGATAATGAACATAGTGTCGTGTGACGGAGCAGAGAGAGTGGTGCGGCACGAGAGGTTGGAAAAATGGAGGAGATTAATGGAAGGGAGGGGGTTTAAAGGAGTAGCACTGAGTGCAAACGCAGTGACGCAGTCGAAAATATTACTGGGACTTTATTCGTGTGATGGTTATAAATTGACAGAGGATAATGGTTGTTTGCTATTGGGATGGCAAGATAGGGCCATTTTAGCTGCTTCTGCATGGCGATGCTGATGCTGATTTCTCCATTTGCTTCCCTGCTTCTTCCTTAATGTTTACTTGTATCAATGTGTGTCCCCTTTTCTTTTCTTTTCTTTTATTTTCTCTATTTCTTACTCAGATTGAGATTGCTTTTGTCTAAGCCCAAACAAAACAAAACAAAAAGACGCACCAACGCCAAAGAGGAAAAGAAAATGAAACAGAATTATCGAAGTTCTAGATGGAGTATTATTTTTTATGTGCAAGAAGAATGGGACCTCTAAAGATGGATTAGGTCAACATTAATTTATTGGTGCACGATGTCTATTTTAATTAAGTCAAATCATTCGTTTGAATATTACTCATATAACTCCTCACTTTCGGAAGCACTGCATAATATATATAGCCGAACATTGTAATTTATTTCCAAAGCTAGATTGATTAAATGGAGTTAATTACCAGCTTGCGTGTTTTAAGTTTACTGTAGCAAATACTCCCGCCCTAAAAGTGCAGCAAATTTCCTAGATACCTGCTTCTTAAATTGCCAAATATTATTGAGTTTGGCCATACATATAAGTACGCTTAGTTGTTGCACCTTCATCACACTATCAATACAGGTTGCAACTTGCAACTCGAAAAGCCAGGTCCCCAAAAGTAAACTCTCGTTAGTGCTGGGTACGAAGAAGAAACGGAAAGATATCATACATTTATGATAAATTTTTTGTAAGCTTAATTTGGCAAATTTTTAACGAGTCCCCAAATCTGATAGTGTTAGATTTCTCTAATGTATAAATAGGACGGTCCATTCTCAGCTTGAACTGGAGAATGCGAGTCACATCCCCTACCACGTAAGTTTTTGCTGTTTAGTTATGTGTAAAATCACCACCGGGAGTGGTTTTGTTTAAAGAAGAAAACCTGAGGAAACGAATTATGAGACCATAGAATAATTTCAAGCTTCAGCAATTGAGATCATATCTTTTTCGTTTCCTTACATATTTACGGTTATTCTAAAAGACGATAAAAGCTAAAGTCGCAAGCTGCGTGACCTTGATATTGTAAGAATTACTCGGCTGTGTTATATACAAAAGTTGCTGAGACTTTTTTGGTAAGAATAAAGTTTACCCTGCATCACTCAATAAGGACAATTCCTCCTAAGACGACCACAAGTATTAAAAAATAACCAGCATCCTACGTAAAGGTAGGTAGCTCGTACACTAATGTGTCAATTATTGACTAAAACGTGGAATCCATAAGTCGATTTAATTATGCGTCTGTTTGACAAGAAAATCCGAGTCCAATGACCATGATGAGAAATCACCTTCTGCAAGTCCCCATCCTCCCTCCCTGTATTTCCAAATGAGAAATCTGCGACTACAAATGTAAAGATGCCAACTTTATAGAACAAACGTGATCATAGGAACATGCAATAGTTACATAGAAATGCCTTTCAACAAACATGTAATAATGACGTACATACAGATTATTAACTCAGTGACCAAACTTCACAGCACAGGTAACCCCATGAATACCACAAGGTCAAACTGAATCACACTTGCAATCTCACAATATGGAACACGAACAGATGCTTTTCTTTGGGGTCTCGTCAATCTTCTTTTCTGTTGCAGAAAGACAAGTCTCAGCAGCAATAAAGGTTAAGAATAAAACATCAATGGTTTAAGTTTAACGACATAACCCTGGACTGAGAATTGGCAACCGGGGGCTAGAGTAGGGGATAGGGTGTAGCAGGACCACCTCAGATCTTCAAATACAGAGCTCTCTCTTAAGGTTCAAGATACGCACATAGACGGTGAACAATTATACATGCCTCTATAAAAATATGAAAGTTTGCAACTAAACAAGAAGTGGCAACGGGACTCCTTAGAACTTAGTAAGTCCACATTCATTATATGCTCTACAAGTTGAGAGTCAGCAGTTATCTCAGGTCACACTATAAAGAGGAAGATTATTCGGATTATAGCAATATCAGAAATTATGCGCATCAATTGTAGACTAGCAAAACCCCTCAAAGTTGGATCTTCAGATTATTCGACAAAAACTAGCAGTACTTGACGGTGAAGAAGTTAAAAGAATAACAATGCAAAGAAACCAAAATAGACGAGGTGAAAAAGACCAAAAAAATAACAAACAACAGCTATGTCTCAATCCCAAGCTAGCTAGAGTTGGTTATATAGATCCTCGTTAACCACGTCATTCCACTTAGACACGCATCAATCCAATATTTGAAGATTTTGATCTGCACAAGTTTTTTCCTATTTCATTTTTGGTGTAAGGAAGAACTGGTAGAAGATGTGGACACACTGATAGATGCACTGAATCCTTGTAAGAAGAACAAGGATATAATTCTTGCTCTCCTCTACATTTGGATTTCAGCAGAAGCTTTGTGCTGTTTATATATAATAAATACTTGTAACCATTCTCAAAAGTAGTACTCTACGTTTTCTACTAGTATACAAATCTCCAATGAAAGTAAAAAAACTCCTAGCAAACTAAACTTAATCACAATTCATTGGTTCCGCCTACATGAATCTTTTTCTTCCATTGTGTCACATTTTGGCAAGTTTTATGGATTCCGAGATATTGCAGGTTGACATAGGACATTACTAAACCAACTAAAGTGACCTTCTCTCTTTTTATCCTCTAAGTATGCCACTTGTACCTTTGGTCAAATGTGACCAATTATATTCTTGTATGACCTTAAAACCATCTTAGCATTCGCATATTTGAAACACTCATTTTTGGGTATGTTTAACCATAGAGGCCCGACACTCACTCTCACATAACATTATTGGTCTTATAGCCGTTTTATAGAACTTGCCTATCAAATTGTATCCTCTCTATCATATCATACTCTGGTAGTATTTCTTCATTTCTTTTCTGATCAGTAAATATAAACTTAATAGCAAAAGATAGCAGCAAGCAGGTACTTAAGTAGTTCAAAACATGAGGTAGTTTCTCCCTTTTAGACTTGGAGGAAGTCTATGAGTTCTACTATCAAGCTAGGATCCTCTAGAGAATTTACATTGCTCCACCAATACATGTTCTATAGGCATCTAAACTTCACGAACGGTAAGGATAGATTTTTATCCACAAAATATTTATGGTTTCACGCAATCCAAACTGTCCAAGATACACATAAAGAAATAGCTCTCCATATCTTCTTTTTGCTCTTGGTAATTCTTTGGCCCTGCCAGTTGTTAAGCGTATCTCTTATGTTTCCGGCATCACCAACAAAATCCCAAATAGATTTGGGAACATACACCAAATCTTCCATATGTATTAACAGTGTAATAATAGCAGTTCTCCATATCAACCATCCTATTTTAATTCTGCGTGTGATATCTTCATCAATTGTTCCATTCTCCTAGAGCCGAGATCTAAATTATTGCATTTACGCACAATAATCCTGTCTAATCTCACCTCACCTTACCTCTTTTTTATGCTGGCAATTCAGTCTTACTCCTACTTATCTAAAACTCTCTAGAGTGCTTCTCGTAGTTCAAGCTTTTGGGATTCACCTTCTCTAGTCCCTTCTCTAGTTCCAATTAACATAATACCATCACAAATATAATTTACCCGGCGGAGGTAAAAAAAAAGATATTGATAGGATATAATAGAGAGTAGAGGGAAAAAAAGGAAAAAATCATAAAGACAATTTTACACCATGAAACAAGTGTTGAGTTATCATGGAATACATTTAAAGTGACATAATGAATACGCGTAAAAAGCTGGTGTAATTATAAGCTCATGCGTTGAGCAACATGTGTTGAGTTGCCCATCCCACCTAGAGCACATTCAAGCTGATTTTTTATAAAGCTAATTTCACTCACATGATACCCCAGCATATATTGATCCATGATAAAGCTAATTCACTCACATAAAAGCGCTGGATATGAACTGTTATCATCTCAAAAAAAAAAAAAACAAACCCTGGATATGTTAACATCCCAAGTTACTGTTGTCAACACAAGATGGTGGTAAAATACTAAAGAGTAACACTAAGAATTATGCATTGTTTCATTCTTCAATGCCCCATAGCAAGTTTTCATCTATGCTGATATACAAAGTGGGAACAAGTTAAGAAATATATTGGCTTTCGATGTTCATTCGCTTACAATTTTACCCTAAAAATGGTAATTTTACTATTTAATTGGTTAAACAATGCTCAATTTTTGTAACTTCCTCAATTTATGTTATTGGGAGATACTTCAAGTGACATTTCCCTATCTCTATGTCATTCATTTCAACCTCAACTCCCCAAATATTTTCCACACTTGGCTATATTTTCTCTTACAAAAGTTTATTAATGAGTCCAATTCGTAGAAGAGGAATAAAAATTATTCTCGTTCTCCATCTTTACTGCCAGCCAACAAAATGCAAACATCCACCGTGTTATAGAAGGATGGTTGCAAATTTCAGCGGACATATAGTAAATTGAATCGAATTGACAAGCATTTTTCTGTTCAAAATAGAAGAAATATTAAGATGGGATCAGAGAAATGTCAAATCTTCGCAACCTCCTCCTTTCTTCTCATAAAATAGCCATTTCTCCACACCACATGTGAAAGACTCCAACTGAACTATATCTGAATATCTTACACTCTTGCCTTAGAGAGATGATGTCAATCTTCTGAAAATCTTGGCAAAGCCACTAGACATCTCCAGCATAACTATGTTAGACAGATGCATTCTATGTTAGAAATAAGACTCCCACATTCAACACTGTTGCTTAAGGTTCAACACATTCAACGGAAGAGAGAAAAGCTTCTAGTTCCCTTTCTGTTTTAAGAACATAAAGATTTCATCAGGTTAAAATGTCCTAATATAAAACAGGAAGACATAGCATAGAATGCCAGCATATTCAGTAGTAAGGGGAACCTACCTGATTTTGCTTTAACTATAGATGGTTGTACAACAGCATGCATGGTAATTACACCATTTGGTAGCTCGCCAAAAGGCGTCTGGCATTGACCAACACTCCTGCTGTTTTCCAAGATTTTGCCAGCACATATCAATTTTACATCATTTGCCGCCTTGGGTGCAATTTTTTTATCTGCAGTGAAAACAACTGAATCTTATTAAAACAAAGCCCATAGACAAAAAGGTACAAAGAAGCATATGAACGAATCCCTTTTCAAAGACCCCTGCAAATAAATGGACCATCAGAAAAGCAATAAAGCATGATATAAGAGGAAGGTGTCAAATTTTAAAGTTCAGATGTCCACTCACTTTCTTGCACCATATAGAGCAAACATAAAGGTGGTTTTTCCAGGCTCAAAACTCTATCACTTTTACCAACATAGGTTATAGTTGTGAAAATTCGGTCTCGGGTTCAGTCTTTGTTTGATGGGGGTGAAAATAGGGCATATTGAAGGTTCAGTCTTAAAAGTGTAGAAACTTAAAATTCTCTTCTAATTCTGAAGGAGTAGCGGTTTGGGTTTCTTGCTTTGGCTCTGGACGAACTTTACCTGTAGCTAACCCAAAAGGCTTCAACTTTTGGCTGATCTTTTTATTTTTTTTCTTTTTTTCTTTTTTAGTGTGAAGGTGGGCAAGTACTTTTTCTTCTGTTCTCTTCAAAACCAAAAAGCTCCTGGTTGGAAAATTTACTTAGCTCGTCCTGCAGTACGGTATTTGAACACTGAATGACAAAATTTTACTTTGCTTATTTTTTTTTTACTTATTTTTGTTTTTTCTTTTTTAGTGTGAAGGTGGGCAAGTACTTTTTCTTCTGTTCTCTTCAAAACCAAAAAGCTCCTGGTTGGAAAATTTACTTAGCTCGTCCTGCAGTACGTATTTGAACACTGAATGACAAAATTTTACTTTGCTTCTTTGTTTTTTACTTTATTGTTAATGTTTATAGTTATTTTCCCTGCATTAGATATATATTCTTTAACTTTTTTTTCCCTTGATCAGCACCTTGTTTCACTATGCATATGTATCAATTTTTGTTGTGCATTTAAAACCTCAATGGAGTGCTTTCCTGCGCTTCTGGCCTTTGAGAGCACCGCATTTAACCCTACCAAGAATCCTAAGGTCCACGGGTTCTATTTCAAGCTTTCCTAGGCAAAATGATTAGGACCATAATGCTTACTTGTCAATATTTGATGGAGTCAATATGATTTGGTGTCATTAGCTCGATGATCTAGCTATCAAGTCCCCACTCTTAGAATTAAGCATATATCTGACAATTTGGATACATATTCTACTTTCAAGTACAACACTATGAATCGTCAATCATGCAATTTGGGATCTAGGTCACACTGTCTGGATGTAGGCTGATTCATAGCCTGTTTGGCCAGGCTTCTAAAATCAGCTTATTTTGAGAAGTACTTTTCTCAAAAGTACTTTTAACAAAAAAAAAAGTCCTTTTGGTGAGAAACAGTTTGTGTTTGGCTAATTAATTTGAAAAACACTTTTGAGCAGTAATTAGTGTTTGGCCAAGCTTTTGAAAACTGTTTCTAAGTGTATTTTTCTCAAAAGTGCTTCTCAGAAAGTGCTTTTGGAGAGAAGCTACTTTTTTCTGCTTCTCAAAAACTGCTTCTGCTTCGCCTCAGAAGCACCTTTTTTTCCTTCCAAAAGCTTGGCCAAACACCTCAATTTTTGGCCAAAAGTGCTTTGGGCAAAAAAAAAACACTTTTGGCCCAAAAAAAAACTTGGCCAAACAGGCTATCACTCTGGTGATGGTGGTGATCTTGATCTTAAAGATGGATAATAAATATATACCCTACATTTTTTGACAATATGAACCGTAGGTTGGATATATTTACTTCTTTTTTTTTAAAGAATATATGACTGCAGTAAATGGGGAGCCTTGGCGTAACTGGTAAACTTGCTGTCATGTAACCAGGAGGTCACGAGTTCAAGCTGTGGAAACAACCTTATGCAGAAATGCAGGGTAAGGTTGCGTACAATAGACCCTTGTGGTCCGGCCCTTCCCCGGACCCCGCGCATAGCAGGAGCTTATTGCACCTGGATGCCCCTTTTTTAATATATGACTGTAGTAGTATGAATACATTCCCATAAAGTGATTTTTCCATTAAATATGTGCAAGCACGCAATCGTAAGTGCTGGAATATCGAGAGGATGCATAAAGGAATTTCTCATATAGTGGGTTTACACCAGGCGACTGGCTTATAATGAGCTAGCTAATAGGATACACTATAGATGAGATTCTATGGTGGATGATATGGGCTTATAGCAGGCATTTTCCTTGAATGGCTACTTGTTTACCATAGTTATGGACAAAGTAACTAATATACATAGGATGATATTCTATGGCACTTGATTTTGCATATGATTTAGTGCTAAATGACGAAACTAGCAAGGGAGTTGACACAAAGTTGGAACTATGGAGAAACCCTCAAGATAGTGAGGATTTTTGGAGAACTAAAAATAAAACCAAATATATGCAGCCTAAGACTCCTGAACCCAATGATAAAAAGAGCACTAAAACGAATACAACATGCAATTCTTTCATGTGAAACAGCAGGGCACATGATGAAAGTTCACACCAGCTAATAAAACTTCTGAATAAGCAGCATGAAAGCTTGAACAGACTACACTAGAAACTCGGGACTCATGCGAACATACTGAAGATGAGTCATTTTAAACGGAATTGAAGTTCAGAAAAAGAAATACCTCACTACAGTTCTTGACTCAAAAAATTCTGCAAAGATACTTTCTATCATCAATTCAATATTAGTACATTTGCGACTTATTTCCACAAGGTAGATGTAAGGTCTGCGTACACACTACCCTCCCCAGATTGTGGGATTATACTGGGTATGTTGTTGTTGTTGTTGTTGCGACTAACACTAGTACTCTTGGACTTTTCCAGAGAGTTGCCACTTGACACAAGCTTTCTAACTAATAAGCCTGGCCATGAACGGTATAACAAGTTCAAGCGCTGCCTATAAGCACTGTTGTCAAAGGCTCATTTAAGGCGCGCTTAAGCCCTGAAGCTAAAAAAAGCTCAAGGAGGACACTTCGCCTCACTTAAGCTGCGGTTCAATATAGCCAAGCCACTAAGGCATGCACCTCAATGCCCATAAGTTCTATCTTGAACTGAGCGATACTAAACAACAAATTTTATCGGCAAATAAGTGTATTAGTAGCTGAAGAAAACATTAGGAGTGAATTTGTTTCTTATTTCTTGAAGTACATATGTATTTTTATTTTTTTCCTTAGTTGCGCCTTTTTTTTACAAAAGGCCGCACTTTAGTTGCGCTTTGCTCTTAAAGACCCTCGTCCTAGAGCGCTTTTTAGAGCTTTTCGCTTTTGAGAACACTGCCTATAAGTGACTTAATCTAACAAAGTTCAACTTTCAAACTATGTAGGTGTCCTTTAGACTATTATTTTTTAATTACCATAGTGTTCAGGCCAGTTTATGCGCACCTCGACTAACTCAACAAAGTACTTGCTACCTCCCACCAACATGTACCTGGTAAGTAACTCTATCCACCAATGCTTAGATATATGATAAAGAAATCACCTAGTATTTTTGCCAGGATGTGAACCTTTGACCTCATGGTTATCAACCCACTTCATCGACCACTAAGCCACACCCTTTAGTCCCCTTTTAGAACTAATTTTCAATGCAGAGGATCACACTGATTGTAAAACTAAATAAGCTAAAACGAGAGTTGAAAGTCCTTAACTTTTTAATCAGGGAGGCATCATATGTGGGCAAATTACAACAACTGAAAACATGGCAAGAATGGTTCTACGTAGCCCAGAAAAGAATTACACGATGCTTGACTGCTAACTAGGGGGGATTTTTAACAAAGGAGGGAGGCAGAAAACAAAACCTTTGGGCCACTCGGCGACAATTCTCTCTTTAAGCATAGCTATGGTGGAAGCAGGTGAGTAGCGAAAAGGACCAATATCTGATCCATCGTACAACCGAAATTTGAGCTCTACCAAGTCCTCCTCCGGCATTTGCCCACCGTCTTCACTTGCTTTCCGATCAACACCAACCAAACCTCCAACCTTCACTGGACTTCCCAAATTACCCTCAGCTCCTGAAACCAAACACAGAAATTGAGTACACGCCGTTGAACCACTCAAACCCCATAGTTTAAAAAACGGAAATAAAATAATTTTCTAAGCTAGAGTATAACACGAATATAAAAATAAATAAACTATTAACATGTACCAGTGACTAACGAGTAGTGGAAGAGGAGATTTGAAGTATTATTGAGTTTGGTTGCATTGAATTTAGTAAAAGGGAGGGAGAAGAAACCAGGAACCCTAGACCCCAAATCGATGACGTTGAACGTGAAAGCAAAACAGAAAGGAAGGAAATGTAAAACAGTGAAGAGCTTACAAAATATATACAGTGGGTTACCTTTTTTTCCCTTTCCTTTTTGGTTTTGTGTATGATTGGAGTATCCACTACGTAGAGTGTACGCCACGTGGGTCACGTCTGGCTCGAGCTGTTGTATCACTTTTTGTGTTCGTTTTTTTCACTTTTCATTTTAATGGAGGTTTTCTTGAATTTACACTTTATCTTTTTACTACTATTATCATTATTTAATAAAATCATAAGGTTATGAATATAATTATAATTAAAGTGAATGTCTATATTTTAGAGAGTTTTACTTTGTGGCTAAGTTATTTTTCCCCTATAAATAGAGGGGTCTTACACCATTGTAAATCATCCCAAAATTCAATAAATATTACTCTCTCTTTCTCTGCAATATTGTTCTTCTACTTTTATTGTTTTATTACACGTTATCAACACGAGACTCTACTATCTCAAGAAGCACTTTGAGAAGACCAAGGTATAACTTTTCTCCTCTTTTAATTATGACTGATATTATTGTAGACAATAAATTTGCGTCGAGAAAATAAAATCAAGACCGAAAAATATCGCAACAATCGTAGTATTTTATTTCAAATATTTGAGTGTTACAATCGCTATGAATCCTCTGATTCTTCTTTTCTAGTATAAATTCAAGGGCCTTTGAGCTTGATCTTGAATTTGAATTTGATTTATCCGTCGCGAACACTTTGATTGTTGCCACGAATTTTATCACGAACAAGTAGCCTTGATCTTGAACGCCTTGTATTTGATTTGACTTCGTTCTTGATCTCGAATACTTGAATTGTTCTTCGTTCTTGAGCTTGAATACTTGATTTGTTCTTCGTTCTTGAACTTGAACTTGATTTCTTGAACTTGAACTTGATTGCTTGAAGCTTGAAACTTGTGGAGGAATTTGCAGCGTTTGATCCACGAGTTCTTTCTTGCTTCTTGTTTATAACTTCTTGTGTCTTTTCTGAGTTATGAAGACCCCTATTTATAGTTGTGGAAGGGAGGAGTTGTGATAAAACAAAACTCTTTCCGACCAATCAAATTGAAGTGTGACATGACCGCATTTGATTGGCCAGAACATGTCACTTGCACACGTGGCGTGATTTAATTGACCTTTCAGTGTGACTGGGCATGCCTTGTCATTTTGACACGTGGCATGGTCCTATTGGCTCTTCCGCTTGACTTGGCGCGCCACGTCATTTGACACGTGGCACCAAACTGGGCCTCTAGGAAGATGACATCTTGGGCTTAATGAAGTGGGCTCATCACTTTAGTCCAATTAAATGGTCTAGCCCAATGGATTAAGACTTATTTATTTATTTCATATATATTGGACTTATATAATTAATTCAATTATATTAGCCCATATATTTATTTGGATCAATATATTTAAAATATAATCCAAATTATTTATTGAATTTAAGTCCAATAAATTTTACATGCTTACAAATGCTCCCTACTTCAAGACTTGTCTTACGAACTTCAAAGACTAGACTTGAAGTAAAAAAAAAAAATCACGTGCGCATGTTCCTCAAAGACGCCCCATGCAACGTCCATTTGCAATTTGCAACCCAGCACTTATATCCTATAATTATCCAAGCAAACTTTGAGTATTCATAATGGTTTTCATCCAAACTTTGGTCAATTCCAACGAATTAGAAATTAAAGTCATTTGCCTTAAGGATATGCCAGACTTGGATTTATGGCAAAGAAAACTAATCATTGGTGTACTATAATTAGGATTTCCTTTGTCTCTTTCCCGATTTGCATGTAGACTTCACTGCCCATCACTTTTCTTTACTCTAATTGAATTAAGAAAACAAGTCCTTATTGGACTCTAATAACCACTGTTCCCACATCGCCCAACAAATTTTAACGCCACATCTCGATAGCTATATAAACCCGTATGCATTCCCTTTACGAACATCAATTGCAACGTTTGCTAGCTACTTCAGAGTCTACTTTTGACGACTTGGAAGCATTGATGTGAAGGTAATTTCTTCTTCTTCTCTTGTGCTTTCTTCTTTTATTGGTTTCTCTTTTTTTTTGTAGGTCAAACAAGAGAATATATGTTCTTGTTCAACGAGATGATCCATGCATGAAGAATACAATGTGTGAAGGGATGAGTACTCATCCTTGCCCGACTATCGGAGAGATTACTCTCAATGTGGCTCGACTATCGGAGAAGCCAACTTAAGGTGCAAAGGGACTCATATGTCTACCTTAAGATTGGAAGACTTATATGTCCACGGAATGTGGCTTGACTATCGGAGAGATTACTCTCAAAACGGCCCGACTATCGGAGAGATTACTCTCAATGTGGCCTGACTATCGGAGAGATTACTCTCAATATGGCTCGGCTATCGGAGAGGCCAACTTAAGGTGCAAAGGGACTCATATGTCCACCTTAAGATTGGAAGACTTATATGTCCACAGAATGTGGCTTGACTATCGGAGAGATTACTCTCAATGTGGCTCGACTATCGGCGAGGCCAACTTAATGTGCAAAGGGACTCATATGTCCACCTTAAGGTTGGAAAGTTATAGTTCCTTTCAAGGACAAACCCGCGAAGAGGCCAACTTAAGGTGCAAAGGGACCTATATGTCCACCTTAAGATTGGAAAGTTATAAAGCTTCAACTCGAAGACGACATCGACTTGAACACTTGGAAAACTTTAAAGATTTGGCGGACTTTGCAGACTTCAACTCGAAGATTCGGAGGGCTTAAACAATTCAACTTTAAGACCGGCGAATTTGAAGACTGAAACTTGAAGACCGACGAACTTGAAGACTTCAACTTTGAGACTTGGAGGGCCTAAATATTTCAACTTGAAGGTCGGCGAATTTGAAGACTTCAACTTGAAGACCAACGGACTTGAAGACTTCAACTTTGAGACTTGGAGGGCCTAAATATTTCAACTTGAAGATCAGCGAATTTGAAGACTTCAACTTGAAGACCGACGGACTTGAAGACTTCAACTTTGAGACTTGGAGGGCCTAAATATTTCAACTTGAAGATCAGCGAATTTGAAGACCGGCGGAGTTGAAGATTTCAACTTGGGGACTTCAACTTGAATACACTTGAAGACTTCAACTTGGAGACTTTGAGGGCTTAAATATTTCAGCTTTTCTTTTGCTTTACATTGTTCGACTTTTATCTTAGTCGCATAATTTTTAGCTTTACGTGCTTGTAACAAAAGATTCATATCTTGTCGTGGGAGAGTCCAAATAATGAACCGTTTGATGAATTCAATATCTAAAATATATCCAATACCTAATCAAAAAACCTTCAGAATCGCGCCGGATAATATTTTGAAACCAACTTTAGATTTCACCATGTTGAAAATTTCAGATTTGCGCAGTCTCACCAATAAATTCATATCTCGGTGTAGAAATATCGAAATTGCAAACTGTTTGATTTCAAGAAAACTAGACTTCAAGATCTAGAACATATCCAAAATTCTCAATCAAATAACTTCAGAATCGTCCAAGATAATATTCTGAAATCAACTTTATATTGCACCATGCTATCAATTCCAAATTTGCGCAGTCTCACCAAAAAATTCATATCTCGGTGTAGGATGAACCGTTTGATTTTTCGGAAACTAAACTTCGAAATTTAAATCACATCCAGAATACAAAATTTAATACCTTAAGGATATTTTCAGATAATATTCCAAATTCGACGTAAAATTCTAACACGTTGACGATTTCAGATTGTGCGACTTCACCAAAATTTTTGCATCTTGGTATGGAAGCCTCGAGATCGGAAGATGTCTTACTTGCCATCAATCGAAATTTAAGATCCATATTCTCACAAATATCTTGGGTTCAAGTCTCACTGAATTTGAAACATTGTGCCAAGCAATCTTTTCCTTATACTTGTGTTTCCTTTTGACGCCTCTCTTCTCTTCCCTTTTTTTTTAAGGCAGAGGGCGGACTTGGAGACCAAAAAAACTTGAAGGTTTGACGAACCTGAAGACATAGAGAATCCCTGGCCTTCAATGCAAATACTTGACATCCTCCTAAAATCGGCCCATTGAAGATATCAATTTACCATGGGGGGTTGCCCCTTTTAAATCAAATGAG
>NC_031990.1:95350161-95363653 GCF_001879085.1 Nicotiana attenuata | reverse complement strand
AGCTTGATAACATTCAAGACTCTGTTCAGCTTCCAACCTCTTTTCATCAAGAGCTTCCAACTCTGCTAATCGAAGTCGAGCATTTTCTTCATCAGTGATCCCTTCTTGAATAGCCAGTCGTAATGAAGGTATTTGACGCTCAAGTGGCAAGACGGCTTCGACTCCATAAACCAGTGAATAAGGAGTCGCTTGTGTTGGCGTGTGGTGAGTCGTCCTATATGCCCATAGAGCTTCTTCCATACGGTCATTCCAATCTCGTTTGGATTTGGAGACGACTTTCTTTAGCAAGTTGCATAGAGTTTTGTTGAATGCCTCAGCTAGACCATTGGCGGCAGCATTGTACATCGAAGAGTTACGTTGCTTGAAGCCAAAAAGATCGCAAATCTTGTTCATCAACCTATTATCGAATGGCTTTCCATTATCCGTTATTATGTAGCGAGGAATGCCAAACCGATGAATAATGCTTACTCGGATGAAATTTGCAACATTTTCCTTCTTTACTTCCTGAGAGCAACAGCTTCAGCCCATTTTGAGAAGTAGTCGGTTGCAGCCAGGATGTATAGGTGCCCACCAGAGGACTTTGGCGGTGGTCCAACAACATCCAATCCCCAAGCGTCAAACGGCCAGGATGCAACAGTCCGGTGCAACACTTCAGGAGGTTAATGAATAAAATTCGCATGGAATTGACAAGCCTTGCATCTTCGAGCATAGTCCAAGCAATATTTTACCATTGTTGGTCAATAATATCCCATCCTTTTTATGTGGAAGTGGAGCTTTGGTCCAGACTGGTGTGACCCACATACCCCAGAATGCGCTTCTTGCAAAGCTTGGAGTGCTTCATCTTCCCTTAAGCATCACAAGAGTACTCCTTCAAATGATCTTCTGTATAAGGTATCTTTGTAGTAAAGAGCACGACGACGGATTTCAGTTCTCCTTCACGGATTTTCTGGAAGTATCCCATAGCACAAGTAGTCGATAATGGGTTGTCGCCATTCTTCTTTTTCAACTTCAGAAACAGCAACAACATGCTTATGTTCGTTTTCTTCACCTTCAGCCTCATTTGGCGGCGGTACTACCCATTTTTGGCAGACGGTAACTTGCGCTTGGTCAGGCAGGGCTAATGATGAAGCTAGAGCAGCTAAAGCATCAGCCTTCTTATTTTCTTTCCTTGGCACATGCTGAATAGTCACATCACCGAGCCACCCCATCAACTTTTTAGCGTAATCATGATATGGGCGTAGTTCAGGCTTCTTAACCTCGTAACTGCCCAAAAGCTGATTGACCACTAACTGGGAGTCACCAAAGACTTGCAATTGCAATTGCTTCATATCAACGGCCAATTCAAGCCCAAGTATTAATGCTTGATACTCAGCAACATTGTTGGAACAGAGTTGTGTCAAAGTGAAGGAGTATGGCAAGACTTCACATTAGGGAGTGACAAATACTACGCCAGCCCCGGCTCCCCCACGATGCGCAGCACCATCAAAGTACATCTTCCATGGAGGTTGAACTTCAACGACCATTGCGTCCTTATTAGGTAGTTCATCAGTTAGCTCCCAGTCATCAGGTATCAGATGATCTGCCAAGAAGTCTGCCAATGTTTGTCCTTTTACAGCCTTTTGAGGGATGTACAGAATCTCGAATTGTTGAAATTGGAGGTACCATCTCGCTAGTCGATCGCTAAGAACATGTTTTGACATCACGAATTTGATGGGATTTGCTTTAGAAACAAGACGGACAACATGAGCTTGAAAGTAGTGCTTCAACTTTTGAATTGAGAAGACTAGCGCCAAACACAACTTTTCAATTGGTGAATAATTCAACTCGTTAGGTGTCATCATCCTGCTCAAGTAGTAAAGAGAGTTTTCTTTCCCCTCACTATTTTCTTGGGCCAACAGTGCTCCAACAGACCTTTCCTGCGCCGCAATGTATAGTATCAATGGCTTTCCAGGTATAGGAGCTGCTAAAACTCGAGGCTTCATCAAGTAGGTTTTGATACTTTCAAAGGCATTACTGCACGCTTGGTCCCATTTGAAAGGTACACCTTTCTTCATAAGGCGACTGAATGGTTGACACCTCCCAGCTAGGTTCGAGATGAATCTCCTAAGGTACGCTAACTTTGCTTGCAGACTTTTCAATTCATGGATATCCCGAGGCTCAGGCATTTTCAATTCATGGATATCCACTTTGGCATGATCAATTTCGATCCCTCGATGTCGGACAATGAAACCAAGGAACTTTCCAGAAGTAACTCCAAAGTCACATTTCAATGGATTCATCCTAAGTTGGTACCTCCGGAGCAATTCAAATACCATCCTCAAGTCCTTCAAGTGGTCGCCCTTCTCTCTTGATTTTACCACCAAGACATCAACATAACATTCGACATTCTTGTGGAGAAGATTGTCGAAAATATTCTGCATAGCCCTTTGGTAAGTAGCACCATCGTTCTTCAAGCCAAAAGGCATTACCTTGTAGCAATAAATACCCTTTGGGGTACGGAATGTAGTAAGCTCTTCATCTTTTGGTGCCATGCGTATTTAGTTATAGCCCGATGAACCATCCATAAATGACATTGCCTCGTACCTAGTAGTAGCATCGATCATCAGTTCTGGAATGGGAAGCGGGAACTCATCTTTCGGACAAGCATTGTTAAGGTCCCTAAAGTCAACGCACACTCGAATCTGGCCATTTTTCTTCCTTACAGGGACAATACTTGAAACCCATGTTAGGTACTTAACTTCACGAATAAAGCCAGCTTCGATGAGTTTGTTAACTTCTGTTTCAATCAAGGGAACCAAGTCCGGCCTAAAACGCCTTTGAGCTTGTTTAATAGGACGAGCACCATTTTTGACTGCAAGGTGATGGACTGCTACTTTCGGGTCTAAGCCAGGCATCTCTTTGTAACTCCAAGCAAAGACATCACTGAACTCTTTGAATAACTCAATATAAGTGCTCTCTTCATCAGCTTCAAGTAAAGCACTTAGGTAGGTGGGTCTTGGTTCTTCATCGGTGCCAAGGTTAACTTCTTTTAAGGCATCAACTGTCGTCTTCACTCCTTCTTCAAGTTCAGGTAGAGCATCTTTCGCATCTTCATCTTCTTGAGGGCCCCATCATTGAAGGATATGTGATAACACGGCGAAACATCCTCCAATTTCGCATTATCTTCCATCGAAGATGGAATACCATTCTCGACTTGTACAGTAACATGATACGAAGAACCCACACTTTATTCGTCTTCATCACGTTCCTCAGTATAGACCACAGTATATGGCTTTACCTTCAGTACTTCTTTACATGAAACCACAAGTTTTGTTTGTCGCCTCATTCTAGAAGGAACCAAACTCTGGAAATCCTTCGAGATCTCCTGGATTTTGGGTGAAGCGGGTGTTCTTATGCTTTGAAAATTTCTCCGGAACTTGTTCCCCTTCTTTAGTGGACCCAATCTTTCAAACACGGAGGTCCTCATAGGTGATCTTCCAAGTCGATCAAAGACAGAAGGCTTGTTAGAAGCGGCTGATTCATCTTCTACAGTGATATAATTGTTGCTCTCCCTTCTTATTGAGATGCGCACTGGTGACGGTTACTTGTATCCCAAACCTTCACGTAGTTGCCTCGTTGCAGCTTCCGATGGGAGCTTCCCTAACTTTGACGGCTCATTGGGATTGTATCCAACTTTTGCAAATAGCTTGTAAGCGTTAGGGTCAAAACCTTCATCTATTCGCTTTGTAGGGAGTGCCACATTCTGCAAACGATTTTGGGCTACAAACCCTGCAAGCGGCATTGAGGACGACTTTACTGCCTCAATTCGTTTGACCGGAAGAGTTAACTCCTTTAGCATGTTAGCTTGGCGATTAGATGATTCACCTTCATCTTTATCCTTTTAGGGACATACTGGAGCGCCGGACTTACTTTCTTGCCATAAGACGTAATATTCCCTCTATAAGATTTATTCGCGTTGGGTTGTACCTCCTTACTAACAGCTTTGGCTTCACCAGTAGTCACCTCTTCTCTTTTAGTTGAGGGCTCTTTATTCTCGCTTTTCATGCCAACATCAGCTTTCAGCTCCTTCACAATGCGGTTCTTCAAGTAGAACTTTGCATCGGCGAAGTGTGACTCAGCTTCGGTGAATGGCTCATCATCAACAACTACCGTCTTCTCGACTTCACCCTCGTAGTATTTTAAACATTGATGGTAGGTAGATGAAACTACTTTATTCTCATGTATCCAAGGCCTTCCAAGCAAAACATTGTATGAAGTCTTCACGTTGATCACATGCAGCCATGCACTTGATTGCATATCTTCAATAGTGATTCCCAGCCTGATCGCGCCTATGGCTCTTTGCCCCCCTTGGTTGAATCCTTGGATCATCACACGACTTTCTGAGAGTTCGTTCATGGGAATACCAAGTTCTTTCATAGTGTGGATTGGCAAAATGTTCACTGAGGTTCCTCCATCAACTAGAATACGATTTATCCTTTCATCGCGCATATAGCCAACCAGGTATAATGGGCGGTTATGAGGAGTGTCACCTAGCAAAAGATCGTCATTTGTGAACGACCTTTTCCTCACAAGCATTAACTTCTTGAGGAGTGGACTCAGTGAGCTTCTCCGAAGATGGTGCCAACGGTAGGTCATCACTCTTTTCTTCCCCTTTGTCAGCATTGCAACAAGAGGCCTCAACACGATCACGGGAAATCTTCGTGCGGAACCAAGATGGCAAGAAATCCTTCAAGGTAACTGGATTTCGTGGCTTTTGAGAATGGTGCATCTCCACTTTTGCTTTCTTCAAATGCCTAACTGGATTCTTCTTTTTTGGTCTTTTTACCATCATCTTCCTTGTTGGTTGTTCTATTGATTCTTTTCGTGGGCTCCTTTTGTGGTGCCTACGACGAGTCACCAATGTCCAACCTTCATAATCATCAGGTTGATTGACTTCAGCTTTGTCACTCTCCAGTAATTCTTCATCTTTACTTTTTTTAAAACCACATAATTCATCCGGACTGAATGAGCCAAAGGTGATAGAGACTTGGTTTGCGCTTGCTTTCTCATCTTCAAGCACAATCTTCTTTTCGCAAGCCAAGTCCATGACTTTATCCTTGAAGACAAAGCACTTCTCCAGAGGGTGGCTTACAAGTCGGTGATATTTGCAGTAATTTGGGTCATTTGTTTTCCCAGCTTCATTTGGTCGCTTCATCTCCGGAAGCTCAATGAGATTTAACTCGAGGAGTTCTTCGAAAATGGCTGGCACATCAGAATCTAGGAATGGGTACTCTTTCTCCTGCATTTCTTTTAAAGTCAACTTTCCACTTGGCTTGTCTTGAAAGGAAGTGGATTTCATACTCTGCTTCTTGCTCACCTTCGCCGTGAACTTCATAGGTTACGTATTGACATTCATAGCTTCTTTGCTTTCAGACTTGGGCACGAACTTGCCCCACTTCCTGACTTCTTGCTTGTCATTCGCTTTGCGAGGTTCATAGATGGGCAGCCTTTCATTTCCAGCGGAGGCCATGCTCAATTCCATGTCATGGGCACGAGTTGCAAGTTCTTCAAATGTGCTAGGCTTGATACCTAGCAAGATGTAGCGCAATCCCCAATGCATGCCATGGATGCATATCTTTATGCCTGAAGCTTCACTAAGCCCGTCTTTGCAGTTGAGGCTTGCATTCCTCCAACGATTGATAAAGTCGATAACTGGTTCCGCCTTTCTTTGACGAGTATGTGTAAGCTCTATCATACTCACAGTGCGTCTTGTGCTATAAAAGCGATTGAGGAATTCTTGCTCTAGTTGATCCCAGCTATCAACAGATCCAGCCTCGAGGTCCGTGTACCATTCAAATGCATTTCCTTTTAATGAGCGGACAAATTGCTTGACGAGGTAATCTCCATAAGTCCGAGCATTGTTGCATGTCTCAACAAAGTGCGCCACATATTGCTTTGGGTTACCTTTACCATCAAACTGTTGAAACTTTGGAGGTTGATAGCCAGCAGGCATCTTCAACATATCCACCCTGTCTGTTAGCTTGTCAATTCTAGCCTCTTGATTTTGCATGCATTTGGTCAAGCCAGCGATTGCTTCCGTCAAGTTTGCCAACTGCTCCTCCATAGATGAAGTGTTTGTCATCATGGCTTGCATGATTGTCCTGGACGACGGAGAGTAGCATGGATTTTCACACAGATTGATCCTTGATTGGCTCACGCTATGTGGTGTAAGTGGGGAGGATCCATCACTTGAAGCATCATCATCTTCCTTCACAGCAGCGTGCTTGGATCCGGAGAGGTCAAGTAGAGCAAGAGTTTTCTTGATCTTTTCAGCAACATCACTTCCTCCTTCAGATGCGTTTGTGGAAAATCTTGCTCCTTTTGAGGATGAAGATCCGAAAACAGGGGTTGATGCAGATGACACTTGGTGTGCTTGTTGTCCTAAAGAGCTTGCTTTTCTCCTCGTAACTGGTCCGAATCTTCAAAAGGTAACATCGAGGATGATTTCCACATCAGCGTAGAACCTAGAGTTAGCAGCCTTGGTGGAAGTTGAACCGGAGTTGATCTTTTTTGAAGCCATTTCAATGTTCTTGGACTTTGGTGATTGAAAAGTTGAGATGAGAGGTAGAGATTGTCCCACTGGGCGTGCCAGAATTTGTAGACAATAAATTTGCATCGAGAAAATAAAATCAAGACCGAAAAATATCGCAACAATCGTAGTATTTTATTTCAAATATTTGAGTGTTACAATCTCTATGAATCCTCTGATTCTTCTTTTCTAGTATAAATTCAAGGGCCTTTGAGCTTGATCTTGAATTTGAATTTGATTTATCCGTCGCGAACACTTTGATTGTTGCCACGAATTTTATCACGAACAAGTAGCCTTGATCTTGAACGCCTTGTATTTGATTTGACTTCGTTCTTGATCTCGAATACTTGAATTGTTCTTCGTTCTTGAGCTTGAATACTTGATTTGTTCTTCGTTCTTGAACTTGAACTTGATTTCTTGAACTTGAACTTGATTGCTTGAAACTTGAAACTTGTGGAGGAATTTGCAGCGTTTGATCCACGAGCTCTTTCTTGCTTCTTGTTATAACTTCTGGTGTCTTTTCTGAGTTATGAAGACCCCTATTTATAGTTGTGGAAGGGAGGAGATGTGATAAGAACAAACTCTTTCCGACCAATCAAATTGAAGTGTGACATGGCCGCATTTGATTGGCCAGAACATGTCACTTGCACATGTGGCGTGATTTAATTGACCTTTCAGTGTGACTGGGCATGCCTTGTCATTTTAACACGTGGCATGATCCTATTGTCTCTTCCGCTTGACTTGGCGCGTCACGTCATTTGACACGTGGCACCAAACCGGGCCTCTAGGAAGATGACATCTTGGGCTTAATGAAGTGGGCTCATCACTTTAGCCCAATTAAATGGGCTAGCCCAATGGATTAAGACTTATTTATTTAATCCATATATATTGGACTTATATAATTAATTCAATTATATTAGCCCATATATTTATTTGGACCAATATATTTAAAATATAATCCAAATTATTTATTGGATTTAAATCCAATAAATTTTACATGCTTACAATTATGAAAAGAAAGTTTGTTGCCCTTGAAATTTCAGGCAAGAACTATATGACATGGGTGTTGGATGCTGAAATCCATTTAGATGAAAAGGGTCTTGGAGACGCCATTAAAGACAAAACTAAAGCACCCACCCAAGACTGTGCTAAGGCCTTGATTTTCTTGCGCCATCACCTTGATGAAGGGTTGAAAATTGAATATCTCACAGTCAAAGATTCACTTGTTTTGTGGAATGGCTTAAAGGAAAGATATGACAACTTAAAGTTGGTCACTCTTCCACAAGCACGATATGATTGGGCTCATCTGAGGCTCCAAGACTTTAAGTTTGTTTCTGAATATAATTTTGCGATGTTCAGAATTACTTCTAAATTGAAACTCTGTGGAGATACTATCACTGACAATGATATGCTTGAAAAAACGTTTACAACGTTTCATGCCTCCAATATGGTCCTGCAACAGCAGTACAGAGAGAAAGGTTTCAAGAAGTACTCTGAGTTGATTTCTCTTCTCCTTGTGGCTAAACGAAACAAAGTGCTCATGAGAAATCACGAAAATCGACCCATTGGGTCTACACCATTGCTTGAAGTGGATGAGGTGTATTCCCATTATGCTAAGCGTGGAAAAGGCCGTGGCCCTATTCGTGGTCGTAGTCGTGGCCGTGACTGTAGACAAGGAAGAAATTTTCCTGGTGTTAATCACCCCCCAAAGAAAAATAACCACCAAAAGTGGAAAGGGAAAGGTGAGAAACCAAAGGCAAATGGTTCAAAAACTGAATGTTATCGTTGCGGTGGAAAAGGGCATTGGGCAAATATTTATCGTACACCAAGACATTTGGTTGAGCTTTATCAAGCATCTCTAAAGAATAAAGGCCCTGAAGCTAATTTTGTCTATGACAATGAATTAGACATCACCCACTTAGATGTGGCAGACTTCTTTGAGCGCCCTGATGGAAAAATATACCACTTGATCGGTGATGGATCTATGGTTAAAGAAGATTGAGTAGTTTGATTTTATTTTATTTTGCTTATTCGTATTAATTAGTGAATAAACATCATGTAATTATCGTAGTTTACATGAGTAGTAGTTTTAATTAGTATGTCAAATTAGTATAATCTGTCATTGAATAAAGTTTGAGAATGGTCAAAATCTATAGTCGGTATCAGTTGTAATTTATGTTAGGAGTTGAGAATCGTGAAAAAAAAAATTACAAAAAAAAAAGACGAAAACTTGCAAAAGAAAAAGTGTTTTACAGACTAGCGTAAAACTACTTGCTAAAGCTTTTAAATCAACTGACACTATACGAAATTTTTATTAATATGCAATATTTGTTGTCACGACCCAAGTTCGCCCTCCGTGAACTGTCGTGACGGCATCTAGTCTCTACGACTAGGTAAGCCTAACAATTTGCGGAAAAAGGAACTAAATGTGGAAAAACAAATAAAAACTGAAGATAAACAACTATAGAAGTGTTTAAGATGCCGCTCTGCATGTACCAACACAAGATCTCAACAACTGAACAATTCCCAAAATTCGGAATCCCATGAATCACAAGCTAAGAGATTACATAATAAGCTCTAACTCCAGAATGTCTACCAACAAGGAAAAATACAGAAAGGGCTATACTAGTACCGAAAATAGAAAGGGACTCTTAGGTCTGCAGACGCGACAGATATACCTCGGAGTCTCTACAAAACGCCTCGCCTCAAGCGTGATAAGTCTGAGCGGAAGAACCTGGATCTGCACATGAAAAACATGCGCAGGAAGGGCATGAGTACACCACAGCGGTACTCAGTATGTGTCAAGCCTAACCTCGGTCGAGTAGAGACGAGGAAGGTCAGGGCCCTACTGAGGCTAAAGGAAATACAGATATAACAGTGTAAAATAAAGCAGTATAGTTAAGTGCAACAGTAAGAAGTACCACAGGATAGAAAGAACAACAACAACTAAAACAGAGACAAATAATTCACGGAAAGGAATACAGCTCACACAGAGATAACCACCGGGGATCTCCCAGGATACCGTCCTGTAGTCCCAAATATAAATATCCAGTGGATCTCCCGGGTTATCGTCCCGTAGTCCAACTCATAGTACGCGGGGATCTACTGGAATCCCGATCAGTAGTCCCAAATATAAATACTCAGTACTAGGGAAATCTACCGGGTGCAATCCCGTAGTTCCAATGTAAAAGTGCAGGGGGATCTCCCGGAATACGAATCCGCAATCCCAAAGTAAACATATAGGGGGATCTCCCGGGATACCGTCCCGTAGTCCCAAAGTAAATACACAATAGCAACAAGAAGAATACTCAATTCAATCAAATTTCACACAAAGGTAAAGCAGGTATTTCTAACCTAGCATGCTGCACATAATTCAAATAAGGAAGTAGAACAAATAAACAATTAAACAATTAGACATGCTTCCCTAAGCTAACAACAGGCTCAAATTGCAAGTAGTATAAACAGGAAAGGAAACACAATTCTAAGTACTTAATGAAAACCGAATTTTTCAACAATTAGCACAAGTACGCAACCTCACGTACAAGGCATTTCAAACATCAATAATACCAAATCCTAAGGGGAGTTTCCCCCACACAAGGTTAGACAAGCTACTTACCTCGAACCGGCTCAAAATCAATCCGAAACCACGTTTTTGCCACGAGTACTCGACACCAAATGGCCCAATTCTATTCAATTCAATTGCATAATGTAAATAACACTTCAAGTAACTGATTCTACAAATAAATTCTAAGCTAATACGCGAAATTAAGTAAAATGACCAAAACGCCCTTCGGGCCCACGTCTCGGAATCGGGTAAAATTTACACTCTCACGAGTTTAGTCATACAAAAAGTACCAAAATCGAACCTCAAATGGTCCCTAAAATCACCACTCAAAGCTCTCCAATTAACTAAGCCCTAACCCCCAATTTACCACTGATTTTCCTTCAAATTTCATGCTAAAATTGATAAAAATCACCATAATAACGAGTTTAGGTTCCAAAAATCTTACCTCCTTGAAGCTCCCTTGAATCCTCTCTCAAAAACCTCCCAAAAGCTCAAAAATCCGGATGAAAATGGTGAAAGAATGGGCAAAAATCACGACTGAACCTTTATATATGTTCTGGCCCAGGACTTCTGCACCTGCGGATATTTCCACGCACCTGCGTTCCCAGGTGCGCATGTGCGATATTTCATTAATTCTCTTGGGCCGTACCTGCGCTTCCTCTACCGCACCTGCGCTCGAACTACTGCACCTGCGGAAACTGGCCTGCCCTCACATGGCCGCATCTGCGGCGCCGCACCTGCGATCCCACACACGCAGGTGCGGTTATGACAGGAAACACAGCTTCAGCTGCCAACTCCAATTGCTTAACTCTCCGTCAACCATCTGAATTCATCCCGAGGCCCCTGGGACCTCAACCAAAAGCACGAACAAGCCATATACCACTATCCAAACTTATACCAATCCTTAAAACATCTAAAACAATATCAAAACATCGAATCATCATCGAATTCAAGCCTAGGAATTCCAAAAACTCTCAATTTACGCTTTCGATAAAAAGTCTATTAAACCTCGTCCGAATGACCTGAAATTTTGCACACACGTCACAAATGACACAATCGACCTACTCCAACGTCCGGAATTCCATTCCGACCCCTATATCAAAATCTCACTATCGAACCGGAAACTTCAAAAATTCAACCTTCAGCATTTCAAGCCTAAATAAGCTACGGACCTCCAAAATACAATCTGAACATGCTCCTAAACACGAAATCACCCAACGGAGCTAACGAAACCAATGGAATCCCATTCCGAGGCCGTTTTCACATTGTTTCGACTACGGTCCAAATTCTAAAACTTAAACTCTCATTTAGGGACTAAGTGTCCCAAAACTCTCCGAATTTCCAAATAAATCTTCCCGGCAACTCCCAACAGCAGAAACAAACACGGGGAATGCAGTTAATAGGGGATCGGGGCGTTAATTCTTAAAATGACCGGCCAGGTCGTTATATTTGTTTTCTAATTAAGTTGTTCAATCAAAGATTGTGTCTTATAGAAATTATCATCACACTTATTGAATAAGTCATTATTGAGTTATTGACTTCACTTTGTCTTTTTTTCCTTTATCTCTGAAAATACTAATATTTATTCATATATTTATTTTGTATGTCAAACAATGGGAAGCAATATGGATATCTCACAAAATAAATTTGGATCAAAGTTCAATTGTAAAAATATTTGTTTAGTTAATTCATGTACGACACATACAATATTCAAAGAGAAGAAATATTACTCTCATTTAAGTATGTGTAAGGCAGATGTTACTACAATTTCTTGTAGTAGTAAATTAATTGAAAGCTCTGGAAGAGCAACTATAACCCTGCCTAAGGGAACAATACTTATCATAGAGAATGCAACGTTCTCCTCCAAGTCCAAGAGGAACTTGTTAAGTTTTAAAGATATCCGCCGAAATGGATATCATATTGAGACAATAGATGAGAAATAATCTTAAATATCTCATCATTACCAAAAATGTCTCTGGCCAGAAAAAGGTTATTGAGAAGTTTCCATCTTTATCTTATGGCATGTATTGGACAAGAATTAGTGCAATTGAGGCACATTCTGTTGTAAACCAAAAGGTTACTGATTCCAATACTTTTGTACTTTGGCATGATCGATTGGGACATTCTGGATCAATTATGATGAGACGAATTATAGAAAACTCAAATGGACATCCATTAAAGAATTTAAAAATTCTTTTAAATAATGAATTTTCTTGCACTTCTTGTTATCAAGGCAAGTTAATTATTAGATAATCACCAACAAAGGTTGGGATTGAGTCCCCTGCGTTTTTGGAACGTATACAAGGGGATATTTGTGGACCTATTCACCCACCTAGTGGGTCGTTTAGATATTTTATGGTCTTAATAGATGCATCTTCTAGATGGTTTCATGTGTGCCTATTGTCATCTCGCAACCTCGCGTTTGCAAAATTAATGGCACAAATAATTCGATTACGGGCGCAATTCCCCGATAATCCAATTAAGTCTATTAGACTTGATAATGCTGCTGAGTTTTCATCCCAAGCATTTAATGATTATTGCTTATCAATTGGGATAAAAGTGGAAACATCCTGTGGCTCATTTTCACACTCAAAATGGCCTTGCAGAGTCTTTAATTAAACGTCTGCAATTGATAGCAAGACCGTTACTCATGAAAACGAGGCTGCCCACTTCTGTTTGGGGTCACGCCATTTTGCATGCAGCAATGCTAGTTCGTCTCAGACCGACAAATTATCATAAATATTCCCCGTTGCAATTAGTTTTAGGTCATGAACTTAATATATCCCATTTAAGAATTTTTGGATGCGCAGTATATGTGCCTGTAGCACCACCATATCGCACCAAAATGGGTCCGCAAAGAAGGTTAGGAATATATGTTGGGTTTGAATCGCTCTCCATTATTCGCTACCTCGAAATATTGACGGGGAATTTGTTTACTGCACGATTTGCAGACTGTCGATTCGATGAGACACTTTTCCCAAAATTAGGGGGAGAAGTTGGTGAAACCAAATGGGAAATTTTGTGGAAAAATCCATCATTATCTCATCTTGATCCACGTACCTCTATTTGTGAAAAAGAGGTGCAAAAGATTATCCATTTGCAGAGAATAGCAAATCAAATGCCAGACGCATTTACGGATTTGAAAAGGATAACAAAATCACATATCCCTGCAGAGAATGTTCCAAGCCGTATTGATGTCCCTATTGGACAATCTTCTAGTGTCATAGCTAATGAGTCAAAAGCACGCCTAAAACGTGGCAGACCATTAGGTTCCAAAGATCGAAATCCTAGAAAAAGGAAAACAAATGATCAAAATGACACTACAAAAGAATCTCATGAAGAAATCCACGATTTAATAA
>NC_031990.1:95341128-95350061 GCF_001879085.1 Nicotiana attenuata | reverse complement strand
GTTTGCTATTGATTAGCTAATTGTACGGTTATGTGCTATGTTGGTTCCGGTTTGAGGCATGCTGGCGAATCAGTTCTGGTTGCGGAAATTGAGCCGAGGATGGCACGAGTGAAGCAAAATTTTGACAAAGGTTATATGGTGCTTCGTAGATGTGTGAGAATCACAGGATATCTTAAGCTGTTGTTGGTAAAGAATGCTCAGTGCATGGAGCAGGAAGATGTTTGTTTGTATTGGGATGAGGTCATATCCTGCGGTGTCAGAGTGCTAATGAGGCACGGGTGGTTATGTTCGTTTGATCAGGTGAATTGCAGTTTGAATAAGAAGTAAATGACTCTCGAGAATGATTTTAATGTGTTCAAGATTCTACATGTAACAATCAGGTGTCTTAAGGTTGTGTATGTGGTTAGAGACTGTGTTTTCATTGGAAAAGGTCAAGACTTGTGGTATTTTATGTTAATTATGGGATTCTATGTATCAGTATCTGGAAAGTAAAGGTAACGGATTTAGATTCGCAGGAAGTTCTTCAAAGTAAAGTATTTTGGAATGTTGTATTTCTGGGAATATTTGAGAGAGGATTTAGTGGCTTATGGGTCTTAGACAGTGTGGTCTTGTGCTTGGGTCTCGTGTAGTGAGCCTGGGTTGAGGAACTGTGGTGCTACAGCAAGGGGGAATATCAAGTTGATGATGAATCAGAAGGGAAATTAGATAGATGGAATAGCTTGATAGTAGACCGAATCGGTATGGTAAGGATATGATTAATTCTTCGTATGTGTTCGAGGTAATGAGCCCTTACAAGTATTTTGCAGCAATGCTCTTGGGTTTTGATGGCTTGCTTAGCTTGGTCGAGTTAGAAGGATTCCATCCTGGCAGTTTAATTTATGCAAACGGAATTGAGAGAGTTCTTGTCGATTTCTACCGTGGTTGAAGAGGTGCATTTTCTACGAATATGAGAGACATGGAATGTGTAATGATTTTTCTTCTAGATGGGATCAATGGAAGTTCTTGACTAGTTGAGTGCGTAGATGTCTGTGGCTCAGAAGGGAGATAAAAGTTTTCCTGCTATCCTTGGATGGTATGGTATATGCGGTATGTTGTGGAGGATCAAGATTTACGTGTACGAGGTTTCAGTTCAGTTCTGAAAAGAAGTTCATAAAACTCTTAGGCAACGGATAGCCTCAGATAATCAAGGGAATTGTGCTGCTAATTGGAAGCGATTTGACGAGAGTATATGTCTCAGAAAAAGGGTAATGTGATTAAACTGATGATACTTCGGTAGTATTGCGGCATTTTCTTGTTGGATCAACTGGTGGTATTCGGGTTTGCTTGGTGGCACAGGAAATTTTAAAGTATCTATCGTGGAGTGATGGGGTATTTAAGGTGTGGTATGCGTTCGGACGGCAAAATTAGGATCAGGTATAAGGATTCGTGTGCTATATGGAGTTGGACACTGGGAGTTCTCATGTACAGGCTATGTCGTGGTTGTGGATCGTGTGTATTCGGCACCGTTTAGCGGCAATCGAGATTTGGAGGCTCGAGTGGATCTTTATTTGCTGGTATGTTAGATTTTGGACGTGATGTTGAAATTCAGACTGGTTGTCTTAGTGTTAGGTGATTCTGAACTATTGCGCTACGGGCTATGCCGGAAATGCCACTGGTTGAGTGGCGAGGTGCATTGGATTATGTTCTTGCAGAGTGGTTTATATTTCAAAGACCCAGCGGACGGCTGGGAAGGATTGCTTTTCTTAATTGGGCCTTCGTGATGGATGTCAGTGCATAGGTTCCTACCATTGGTTCCGTTCCGGAGTTAAGGGACTTTTCGGATGCGTTTTTTGTGGCCGGGCATGTCGCCGGGCGAGGTTGTGGATTTCGATATTGATTTGGTGCCGGGCACCGTATCGTACGGCTCCGGCAGGAGTTATAATAGTGGAAGGAGCAGCTTCAGGCTTTCTTGGTAATGAGTTCGTCGGTAGGCCGATGTGGATACGTGTTTAGCTTGAGTTGGCTTGGTTGGCCCCGAATTGTATTGTTGAGGTATAGGTTGATTCGATCGTTATTGAGCTTGTTAGTGATCTGAGGAGAGCTATGAGTTGCTTTTCGGTGTTGTGAGATGTTATGATTTGTTGGTTATGGGCACATGTAGTGCGGTTCTATTGGGGATTCATAGTGAAAGTCGAGCGGGAAGAGTAATTGGGTGTTGCTCGGTAAATGGAGAATTGGTTATGACCTATCAGGTTGCGTGGCGTATGTTATTTGTTTCACCGTAGGTGTAATGAATTGCTTTGGTTCCAGACATCAAATTGTGCGTGGCTGTCGATTTTGAGCATAGTGACTTGAGGTGTTTCATGTGTAACAGTGTTTGGATAGGATCGCGCATTGTAGTGAGGCCACGTGGAGATATGAACTTTCGGGGTAGATTCAGGTGTTCTATTTCTATGATGTGAGACGGGGTCTCAGCCTTGTGTCGTGATGGTACTGATGAGCTTGAGGTACAACTCTTTCGTTTGAGTCATTTTTCATGATTTGAGTATGTTCAGACCGTTTCTTATTGGAGCGCGTATTATGCAAGTTGTGGCTTAGGCCTGTATTGAGGTGTCATATCACCAGAGTGGTGTGTTGGATTCGAGGTGATCGTTGGGGTCACTAATGAATACGAACGGATTTGATTTCAGCTTGTTGGAAGGATAATATCGAGGTTCGGCTCGGAACCTGCTGTGGTATTAGTCAAAAAGGAAGTGGCTTCATGAATGGTTGATCTGAGAAATGGTTACGGTTTATTGCGTGTTTCATTTATCGTTGGCAGTATATGAAAGTGTTGGAATAAGACCTTAGTTGATAAGAGGTTTTCTACCGGTATTCGGGTGTTGTGGGCAACTGCTGTGAATAGAATTTATCGTTTCGAGTGTTTGTGTTATGTAGTATATCATATGATTGCACCTGAGGTTGCAGGTATGGGTTATTACAGCTGGTTCGGGCTTTTCTTGAGTATAGATGTGAGGTTCTGATCTTGTGTATGATTTCGGAAAGTGCAATGTGGTTCTATGGTTTATGGACTAGATGGATTGTGAAATTTCAGCTATGTTGTGTTATCAGACCTATGCGAGATAGGGTGACGTGGGATCACCCCCGGATATATGCTTGGTAAGGTCATTCAGCTATTGGTTGGCTTCTAGGACAACTCCGGGTACGCTCGAGGACGAGCGTTTGTTTAAGTTGGGGAGGATGTGACGACCCGACCCGTCGTCCCGTGAGAACCGCTCCATTTCCTCCATTTCCTGCTTCGTTATGCTTCATTATCAGTGTCTTGTGTGAACGAGTTGAATTGGGTTGATTTTTGGAAGGAAATGAGACACTTAGTCTCTTTAAGGAGGGCTTGTTTTGGAAAAGTCAACCGGATGTTGACCTATGAGTTAGAGGGCTCGGATGTGGATTCCGACGATTCAGTTAGCTTCGGGGGATGATTTGTGAGTTAGGAGTGTGATCGGAAGTAATTTTGGAGGTCCGGTGTAGATTTAGGCTTGAATTGGTGAAGTTAGTATTTTGGCGAATTCCGGTTGATCGGTGAGATTTTGATCCGAGGGTCGGAATGGAATTCCGAGAGTTGCTGTAGCTTCGTTAGGTGATCTGGGATGTGTGTGCAAAAATTTCAGGTTATTCGGAGGTGATTTGGTTGGGGTTTTGATCAAATGCGTGTTTCGGAAGTTTTAGAAGAACTTAGGCTTGAATCCGATATAAATTTGGTGTTTTGATGTTAGTTTTGGTGTTTTGAGAGTACAACTAAGTTTGAATGATCATATGTGACGTGTTAGTATGTTCGTATGCGGTCCCGAGGAGCTCGGGTGAGTTTCGGATAGGTTTGGGCTATGTTGTGCTCGTTTTTCGTATGCTTCGACGTCGTTTCTTCAAGCATAAATGATATCATATTGAACAAACGAGCTCTGATTACTGTTTTGAATGAAGCAATAGATCCGTATCGTAATTACGGACCCGTAGCAAAAAGAATCGTCGAATTTGGACATCGTATGAGGATTTTATGGCCATTTTACCAAGGTTGCCCAGATTTTCAGGTTAATAATGAAATTGCCCCTGACGGCGTATTAAAAACCTGCACTATTTGCAAATCTTAAAACCTACATATCTCCTTCATTATAAGGTCACATTGAGTGATTCAAAAGCCTAAATTCATTAGAATTTCACAAGGAATCCATTGGGAGCAGTAAAACGCGTGAACAATATACCTATAATGAGCAGATAGAGTTTTCTTCCAATTTTTGAACGGAAAGAAGCTTCTAAGGCGATTTTTAAGAGAGAAAATCAGTGGGTATCACAGAGGTAAGTGATTTGATTATTAAAACTTATTTATGGGTGATTATAGACCATAATCCCAGCCTTTAATTCATGAAAAACAGTAGAAAAATAGGATTTTGGGGCCTGAGATTCTAAGACCTTTAGGGGTCGATTTGAGGGGTCAAACGGACTCCGATTTTGGTGTTCTTTATATGTACGGAATCGGGAGAAGATGAAGAACACTTTTCTGTAAAAATTTCAGAGTTTCAAGAAGTGGGCCCGGGGCTCGAGTTTTGTCAATTTCGGAATTATTGATATTTTTCGATTATTTTCGATTGGGTATTGATCCTATAGCATAATGTGACGTATTCGTTGTGGTTTTGGTCAGATTCGACGCGCGAGGAGGTCGATTTGAGAGGCAAGGGCATAGCGAGCGAGGATTTTGGCCGGCTTGAGGTGAGTAATAGATGTAAATGCTGTTCTGAGGGTTTGAAACCCCGTGTTTGCACATCATAGTGCTATATTGAGGACTTGCACGCCGGGTAGCGAGCGTGAGGTAGAGCACCGTTGGGGATTGTGACTTGGTCCGTCCCAGTAGATGAATATACTGCGTATTTGACTGAAATTCACTTATTATTATTTTAATTGAGCTGATTGCTATATTTAGGTTTCGTGCCAATTGATTAAATCCTTCAGGGATTGTTGTTACTGGTTTTTTACCATTTCTACATATCACTGAACTCAGTCCTAGAATTTAATACTGTTTTGCAAACTTAGCCACTTTTCTCAAACTGGAAACTTAATTAATAATTTTTAAATGATGTTTGGGTTGAATATTTCTATATTAATGTGCCCGAGAGGCTTATGTGATTTTGGACTGAGTATGGGATCGGGCTGCGCGTCGCAGCGGTATGAAATTGATATTGATATGAGGCCGAGGGCCTAGTTGATGCCACGATATGGCTTATTATTGCGCTTGGGCCATAAGGGGCCCCTCCCGGAGTCTGTACACCCCCAGTGAGCGCCGTCGACGATAAATAAATGGAGCGGGCTGCACGCCACAGCGGGTACTAGAGAGTACCTGTCTATGTGTTGCATTGCATATTTGATTGTCATTTAATTATTTATCTGTTGTGGGATTTTCCATAATTGTTTTCACTAATTTTACTGATTTTATACTACTGGGTTCAAGTTGCTGTATTTATAGAATTACTTTGTGCATATTCAGGATTTCTTATTCTCAGCCTTTATTTATGTTTATTACTCACTGGGTCAGAGTACTCACATTACTCCCTGCACCTTGCGTGCAGATCCAGGTACACCTGAGGCTGTGTGAGGACTTCTCTACCTAGCATCATATCTGGAAGTTTCAAGGTAGCTGCATTTGACGTTCGCAGTCCTGATCTTCCTTCTATCTTATTTTCTTTATTTCCGCATTTCTAGAGAACGATATGTAGTAGGTTGATACTCATGTATTACAGGCTCAGACTTGTGGCACCGGATTCTTCGGGCTGTGTAGTAGTATTTCTACTTGGGTTTTCCGCATGTTTTAACTATATTTCGGAGTTTCAGTATTATGACTTAGTAATTATTTGTGTTAATTGAATCATGAGCTGTATAAAAAGGGTTAAGGTTGTTGAATTGGTCGGGCTTTCCTAGCAGTGTGTTGGGCGCCATCACGACTGGGGTTGGGGTCGTGACAAGTTGGTATCAGAGCCTAGGATACTTGGTCTCGCGAGTCATGAGCCGGTTTAGTAGAGTCTCGTGGATCGGTACAGAGACGTCTGTACTTATCCTCGAGAGGCTGCAGAACCTTTAGGAAAACTTCACATTCTTGAATTCTTATCGTGCGTCCTTGATTCAGCTTGAAAAGAAACTCTTAAAATTCCTTCGACGTGTTCGTACGCGCGCGTGAGCGCTCAGTATCAGATGTGCCTTGATGGCTTGTGATTCCACGATCGAGGGGCGAGATGTAATCTCTATGTGTATATGTTGCGGTATGAGTTCAGACTCAGGAAGACTAAGCGACTGCGTACAGTTTAGGACGGTGGAGGGTATACAGAAATGGTAGTTGGAGGCAAAGCAGGTGGGTCATCTCCTGCGGAGTGTTCTAAAGTTGTGTGATCCTTATGTTATCTATTAGAAGATCTTATTTACAAGTGAAGAAAATGTGTTGACATCTTAATTGGATCGCCTAGAGAGTGGGCTTAACTGTTGTGTGAGTGAATGCGAGATTTGCAAAAAAAAAATTCTAGATGATTTGTGTTTCCACAAGCTTATGAAGGATTGAGTTTAATCTCACTATGGTATTAAGGCAGCAATGGAGTATGTGCGTTATGAGTTGTTGGGAGTGTTTTGATCTATGGCTTCGAGCCAAGTTGGGGAGTTTGCTATTGATTAGCTAATTGTACGGTTATGTGCTATGTTGGTTCCGGTTTGAGGCATGCTGGCAAATCAGTTTTGGTTGCGGAAACTGAGCCGAGGATGGCACGAGTGAAGCAAAATTTTGACAAAGGTTATATGGTGCTTCGTAGATGTGTGAGAATCACAGGATGTCTTAAGCTGTTGTTGGTAAAGAATGCTCGGTGCATGGAGCAGGAAGATATTTGTTTGTATTGGGATGAGGTCATATCCTGCGGTGTAGAGTGCTAATGAGGCACGGGTGGTTATGTTCGTTTGATCAGGTGAATTGCAGTTTGAATAAGAAGTAAATGACTCTCGAGAATGGTTTTAATGTGTTCAAGATTCTACATGTAACAATCAGGTGTCTTAAGGTTGTGTATGTGGTTAGAGACTGTGTTTTCATTGGAAAAAGGGTCAAGACTTGTGGTATTTTTATGTTAATTATGGGATTCTATGTATCAGTATCTGGAAAGTAAAGGTAACGGATTTAGATTCGCAGGAAGTTCTTCAGAGTAAAGTATTTTGGGATGTGGTGTTTCTAGGAATATTTGAGAGAGGATTCAGTGGCTTATGGGTCTTAGATAGTGTGGTCTTGTGCTTGGGTCTCGTGTAGTGAGCCTGGGTTGAGGAACTGTGGTGCTACAGCAAGGGGGAATATCAAGTTGATGATGAATCAGAAGGGAAATTAGATGGAATAGCTTGATAGTAGACCGAATCGGTATAGTAAGGATATGATTAATTCTTCGTACGTGTTCGAGGTAATGAGCCCTTACAAGTATTTTGCAGCAATGCTCTTGGGTTTTGATGGCTTGCTTAGCTTGGTCGAGTTAGAAGGATTCCGTCCTGGCAGTTTAATTTATGCAAACGGAATTGAGAGAGTTCTTGTTGATTTCTACCATGGTTGAAGAGGTGCATTTTCTACGAATATGAGAGACATGGAATGTGTAATGATTTTTCTTCTAGATGGGATCAATGGAAGTTCTTGACTAGTTGAGTGCGTAGATGTCTGTGGCTCGGAAGGGAGATAAAAGTTTTCCTGCTATCCTTGGATGGTATGGTATATGTGGTATGTTGTGGAGGATCGAGATTTGCGTGTACGAGGTTTCAGTTCAGTTCTGAAAAGAAGTTCATAAAACTCTTAGGCAACGGGTAGCCTCAGATAATCAAGGAAATGGTGCTGCTAATTGGAAGCGATTTGACGAGAGTATATGTCTCAGAAAAAGGGTAATGTGATTAAACTGATGATACTTCGGTAGTATTGCGGCATTTTCTTGTTGGATCAACTGGTGGTATTCCGGTTTGCTTGGTTGCACAGGAAATTTTAAAGTATCTATCGTGGAGTGATGGGGTATTTAAGGTGTGGTATGCATTCGGACGGCAAAATTGGGATCAGGTATGATGATTCGTGTGCTATATGGAGTTGGAGACTGGGAGTTCTCATGTACAGGCTATGTCGTGGTTGTGGATCGTGTGTATTCGGCACCGTTTAGCGGCAATCGGGATTTGGAGGCTCGAGTGGATCTTTATTTGCTGGTATGTTAGATTTTGGATGTGATGTTGAAATTCAGACTGGTTGTCTTAGTGTTAGGTGATGCTGAACTATTGCGCTGCGGGCTATGCCGGAAATGCCACAGGTTGAGTGGCAAGGTGCATTGGATTATGTTCTTGCAGAGTGGTTTATATTTCAAAGACCCAGCGGACGGCTGGGAAGGATTGCTTTTCTTAATTGGGCCTTCGTGATGGATGTCAGTGCAGAGGTTCCTACCATTGGCTCCGTTCCGGTGTTAAGGGACTTTTCGGATGCGTTTCTTGTGGCCGGGCATGTCGCCGGGAGAGGTTGTGGATTTCGATATTGATTTGGTGCCGGGCACCGTATCGTACGGCTCCGGCAGGAGTTATAGTAGTGGAAGGAGCAGCTTCAGGCTTTCTTGGTAATGAGTTCGTTGGTAGGCCGATGTGGATACGTGTTTAGCTTGAGTTGGCTTGGTTGGCCCCGAATTGTATTGTTGAGGGATAGGTTGATTCGATCGTTATTGAGCTTGTTAGTGATCTGAGGAGAGCTATGAGTTGCTTTTCGGTGTTGTGAGACGTTATGATTTGCTGGTTATGGGCATATGTGGTGCGGTTCTATTGGGGATTCATAGTGAGAGTCGGACGGGAAGAGTAATTGGGTGTTTCTCGGTAAATGGAGTATTGGTTATGACCTATCGGGTTGCGTGGCATATGTTGTTTGTTTCACCGTGGGT
>NC_031990.1:95300078-95338898 GCF_001879085.1 Nicotiana attenuata | reverse complement strand
ACTCCTGCACAGATTAAGGCCATTGAAAGTAAATCCCTGATATACTCTCGAGACAAGAAAGAGGTTACAAAGATTAACAGTGGAGGATTGCAGCGTTTTAGGGAAGTATTTTATTTACTAAATCATCAGAGAAGTTGTTTTCAATTTCTTCTCAGCTCTTAAGAAGCAGGATCATTTTGAATGGAACGAAGAGTGTCAGCAAGCACTCAGGAATTTGAAAGTGTAAGTATCAAATCCACCGTTATTAGCAAAACCAAAGGCTGGGGAAAGATTGCTCATTTACCTTGCTGTTTCAGAGGTAGCGGTAAGTGCGGTTTTGGTTCGAGAAGAACAAGGTAAACAATCCCCTATCTATTATGTTAGTAAATCTTTGTTAGACGCGGAAACGCGGTATCCTCAATTGGAAAAGCTTGCACTCGCATTAATCATGGCATCTAGGAAATTAAGGCCTTACTTTCAGTGTCATCCAATTGTTGTAGTAACTGCCTACCCTTTACGTAATATATTGCATAAGTATGAATTATCAGGTAGGTTGGCTAAGTGGGCAATAGAGTTAAGTGAATACGAAATCACGTACCAACCTAGAACTGCTATAAAATCACAAGTGTTAGCTGATTTCGTGGCTGATTTTAGCCACGACATGCAATTAGAAGCACAAAAAGAGTTACAGGTGCTCAGTGGAGCTAATCCAGGAACTTGGACTTTATTCGCTGATGGTTCATCTAATGTAAAAGGAGCAGGTTTAGGGATTGTTTTGGTACCACCTCCGGGTGAAACCATTTGACAGGCTATCAAATGTCATTTAATAACTAACAATGAGGCAGAGTATGAGGCTGTGATTGTAGGTTTAGAATTGGCACGAGAACTTGGCATAAATCAGATTATAATCAAGAGCAATTCACAACTCGTGGTTAATCAAATGCTGGGGACTTATACAGCCAGGGAAACAAGGATGCAGCAATATTTAGAAAAGGTGCGGGAGTTAATAAAGCAATTTCAAACCTGGAGAGTTACACAAATATCAAGGGATGAAAACCTTGAAGCAGATGCTTTAGCTAATCTCACATCTGCGGCTGACGTGGCAAGTGATGCAAATACCTCAGTTATTCATTTATTTCATTCAGTTCTCGACCCTGACAAGAATGAGGTAAATTTTAATAATTTAACTTGGGATTGGAGGAACGAGATTGTTGCTTTTTTGCAGTATGGAACCGTCCCTGATGACAAGAAAAAAGCCCATGCACTTCGTAAAAAGGCTGCTCGCTACTGTTTAAGTCAAGGCAACCTATATCGTAAAATGTTCGGTGGCCCCTTAGCTAGATGCCTCGGTCCTTCTCAAACAGAGTACGTGATGAGGGAAATACACGAGGGACACTGTGGAAATCACGCCGGAGGAAGATCATTGGTAAGAACCTTAATCAGGGCAGGTTACTATTGGCAAGAAGAAGCGGAAAGCTTCGTGGCCAAATGTGATAAATGTCAGAGGTACGGTAACAACATGCATAGACCCGCGGAATTATTACATCTGGTTATCGCACCATGGCCATTCATGAAATGGGGAATGGACATCGTGGGTCCATTACCACAAGCAAAAGGACAGGTAAAATTTTTGCTCATACTTACTGATTATTTTACTAAATGGGTAAAGGCGGGAGCCTTCAAACAGGTACGAGAAAAGGAAGTCAAAGATTTTATTTGGCGAAACATCATATGCCGATTTGGCGTACCAAAGGAGATCGTATGTGATAATGGTCCTCAGTTTATAGGAGCTCAAATCACAGAATTTTTTCAAAGTTGGCAAATTAAAAGGATTACGTCCACACCTTATCATCCGGTAGGTAATGGGCAAGCAGAATCAACAAACAAGGTTATTATCAATAATTTAAAGAAACGTTTGGAAGAATCAAAAGGAAATTGGCCAGAGGTGCTACCTGGTGTTTTATGGGCATATCGTACCACAACAAAAACAAGTACGGGAGAAACACCATTTTCGTTGGTTTATAGAGCAGAAGCTTTAATTCCAATCGAAATAGGTGAACCAAGCATACGATTCATGCAAGCAACACAAGAATCTAATGACGAAGAGATGCAGATCAATTTGGATCTACTGGAAGGCAGGAGAGAAGCTGCATTAATAAGAATGGCAGCACAAAAATAAGTAATAGAACGATATTACAACAGGAAAGCACGCCTCAGATTCTTCAAAATTAGGGACTTCGTGCTTAAAAAGGTTTTTCAATCCACAAAGGCAGCCAACACGGGTAAATTAAGTCCAACTTGGGAAGGACCCTATAGAGTTAGTGATATTGTAGGCAAGGGAGCATATGAATTGGAGACAATGGATGGCAAAGTATTGCCTTCACATTGGAATGCTGTTCATTTGAAGAGATATTACTTCTAAGGAATACCCACGGTCAGGTATTACCATTTTACGTTTAATTTTTTGAATTGTTAAAATTTTACTAACGATTTTAGATGATAGGCAAAAAGTTAGCCCGTACTAAATGATGAGTCACGGCCTGTAAGGCACACAGAATAACCTAAAATTCCTGGCCTAGGGTTACAATTATTCTGATAGAAATTTAGACGGGTTAAGCAGTCTTCATCTATAATCGTACCTCCGAGTCCCGTATGTATTTCCTTTTCAGGAAAAGGACCAAATGAGCGAAACTATCAAGTGCTCGAGGCTTCATACTTCAACACTCAAACACTTGGGGGACTGCATAATATACACAAGTATATATAAAGAAGGCAGAGAAGATTGAAGAAAAATCAAGCCTGAAAAAGTCAAGTGCAGAGTAATAAAAGTCACATGAAGTCATGAGCCAACGCTAAAGAAAACCTTACTGTAGTTAGGGTAAAAGCTATGTACTAAAGCAGGTTGTAAAGAAAAACCTTGCACTTATTGTTCTAAAGCAGGGTATAAAGTAAAACCTTGCATTTATTGTTCTAAAACAGGTTATAAAGTAAAACCTCGTGTTTATTATTTTTTCTTAAAAATCTGTTACAAGGAAAAACAGTTACGAGAAAGTTATAGATGTAATTCAAATACATGTAAGATGTTATTCAAAACTTGTCAAGGCTCAAAATAAAAGCTTGTCAATGTTATTCCAAAGAAACATGTGTGTTCCTATTTCTTTTATCGTATGTTAACACCATTATGAAGTTGAGACGTCTTCTTCATTAAGTGTCGAAATATAAAAGGGCCCTCTTTTATAAAACTCATGTTTAAAACTATTTAGTCATGAGATTAACAGAAGCATTTTTTTAAGAGCAAAAATGCAAGCTATTTTGTAAGTCCTTAAAAAATAAAGGCAAGAATAGAATAAACAGAAGTCTAAGATAATAACATCAAAAGCTTCTTAAATACTTAAGATTAAGTGCGAACTTAATCAAAAAACTGTGAAATTGTTTATACAGAATCGACCCCATAAAAGACTTGGGGAACTTGACGTTCTAAAAATAAACCCTTAGATGAAGCCAACACGATTTTCCAAAGAGGTACCTGCAGCAAAAACAAGATATTCAAAATAAATTTTCTAAGAAGATGTGGGAACTGAAGAAGAAGCATCAACAGCAACGGGCTCAACTTAGGCAGGAGCTTCAACGGCGACAACAGGCTCGACTTGAGTTAGGGCTTCAGCAGAGGTAGTTTCAACTTGGCTTGTAGCAGTGGGCTCGATTGGGCTTGAAGAAGATGCGATACCCACATGAACCTCAACCACGGGATCTTCAATCACAGGTGAAGGGAAGTCCTGCGGTTGCTGAGCTTGTTCTATGGTTTTATTGACCTTAGCTAATTCAGTCTCCAGGTCAAAAACTTTCTTGCCCAACTTCAAGTAGGGTATCACAACGGGAATTCAGAAAAGCCCAACTCACCTCAACGTCAAATTTTTCTTCAAGGATCTCATAATCCTTTTCCCAAGTAGCGACCTTACTTTTGAGCTCTTCATCTCAGCCAAGGCAGAATTACAAGAAGTTTGAAGGGAAGCATGTGAGCTCTCTAAAGCACGCACCTTATCAACAGAAACACGAAGTTCCTCTTGTGCCTGGGTGAGATTTTGCACAAGTTCCCCAGCATAAACCTCTTTTTGAACCAACAAAGCCTTTAATGCCCTATTCTCCTCGCTAGCCTTGGATAGCTGTTCTGAAAAGGAGGATTCAAGACGTTCTTTTTCCTTCTCAGCTTGGCTCGAGGAAGCCTTGATAACCGCCAGCTCCGAAGTTAATGCTCGTACTTGCTGTTCTAAGGTACTTCTTCTCTCCTGTAAATCCTCCATGTAGATTTGAGCGCTGTCAAACTGTTCCTTCCAGTTGTTTGCTTCCAACTGGGAATCACGTGCTACCTTCTCCAAGAGGGAGATTCTGCTCATCAGCTCAGTGCCAATAAGATTGGCCTACGTAAAAAAAGAGAAGTAAGAATCCCAAAGTCGAAATTTTTTACAGAATGGAGAAAAGTAGGAAAGAAAAATACCTTTAAAGTGGCATGCACTATGTCATTCATGAGAGTCAGGTTGCTATGGCTCTCAAGCTTTGCTTTCTCGATGGGGCCAATCAAAGGCTCGAGCCAAATGTCAGCTTGACCGGACTTTCTCAAGAGGTTGTTGTTAGCAGGAACCTCAATGGTTACGCTCCTTATAGCAGTACTCCTACTTGAAGAGCCCACCTCCGTATGGTGAACGATAGGTGGAGGAATTGCCACAGGAGGAACGGTGGAAGAAGGAACAGAAGCAACAGTTGATGAAGGTAAAGAAGCAATTACAGGTACGGGAGATGAAAAGGAAAATAAGGGAAGCTCGTCTAGAACAGGTCCTAAGTTTTCACTACCAAAACCACTAACAAAAAATTGATCGATAGACTCTCGAGTGTCGTGAGGAGAGATGTCATCATCAGGAATGATAACTGGAGTAACAACAGGCTCGGAAAGAGACAGATGAGGGGAGACTTCAGCCTCGTCATCAGAGACGATACGTCTCCGGGCTCGTGGTCTCATCACCAGGGAACCCTCATCTTCTTCCTCTGAATCTTCTTCCTCAGTAGCTTTTCTTTTTGAAGAACCCAAGAATATATCTTGGGCTGAAGAGGTACGAGTACTTAAAGAGTCACGAGAAGCTATGATTGCCTCTGCGGTGACTCCTCGAATAGCAAATCCTGATAAAAAGAAGGATAAAAGTTAGAACAAAGAAAATATTTATATACAGACAAGGTAAAATAGAAACTCTTACCATGAGTTTTTACTTTCCAACCGTAACGGTTGGAAAGGTTTTCCATGACCTACCCTCCATTGAAGCGGTCTTCAACAATTTTCCTACCCAACCACGGAAGTTGGGCACAGTCTCCACAACACCCATGGTTGCTGAGAAAAGAAAAAGAATCGACATTAGAAAAGTTGATAAAGCTTGAAAGGAAAAGGCACGAGGAAGATTTAACACTTACGTGCAAAGTTCCACTTCTTAGGGAAGGGAACGTTATTCTCACCCACTAAACCAGCAGTGGGGACAGCAACAAACCGAGCATACCAGCCACGGTCTTTATCGTCCTCGGGGCTCGCTAAAACCCTCTTGCTCCTGGCTGCTAGGGTAAACACGCCGTTGCGAAAAAGCCTAGGGGAATAGAGATGAATTAGGTGGGGGAAAGTAAATTCAACATCCGCCAGGTTAGTGAGGTGCCTCAAGCAGGCGACAGCCCTCCAAACAATCGGACCAATTTGACCCAAACACACGTTGAAAAAATGGCAAAAGTCTAGAATGACCGGGTCAATGGCCGGTTTAAACCCTAGAGTGAAAGGGTATGTGTAAACAAAAGAGAATCCGATTAAGTAAGAAGTGATCCTTTGATTTGGGTTAGGAATGATAATTGGAAAATCGTCACTCCAGTAACAATCTTTACGAATTATGTGAGTTAAAATATCTGTGATTTGAGTGGGAAAAGCGTCAGCACGATCTAAAGAGGCAACTTGGGTTTTGAGAGATTCTCTATCATGGTGAAAAGAAATTTCTGTTGGGACTATTTCTTCAACTAGAGGCTCACGAAGGGGCTCAGAGGATTCTTTATTCCTAGAAGAAGACCTCTGAGAAAGGGAACCTCTAGTCCTAGAAGAGGGACCCGAGCTAGAAGAAGGAGTGGATGTGCTACCACCACGAGCAGACCCCAAGCTACAGAGTCTACCCCCTTTTCTATGCCTAATAGGAGCATTGGGGAAGTTATCTAAAATGGGGGTTCTCCTAGGGTTAGGGTTTGGTGAAGCCATGACAAAGAAGATTGAAGTAGAGCAGAAGAGAATAAGAGGTTTTTGAAGAATTAAAGTGTTTGACACGCTTTATGTGAAAAAAGACAAGTAAAGAAGTTATATTTATACTAATGGATAACCGGCAAAAGGAAAAAGTACAAGGATGGAAGAGCTATAATAATGATAACTGACACTTCGTGAATAGGGAAGCAGAAAAGAAAGCCTAAGAAAGTGCTGCAAAACTGTAGAACCAATAAGAGGATGACACGTGTCTAATGCATTAAATGGAAGTGACAATTGAAGCGTCGATTCTGTCAGAGCATTAATGGTGACAAAAATTCTCTTTTAAATGAATTCCACTTCCCAAATATTCAAACTGATGAATTAATGGAAAGTGGGGGGACTATCTGTATTGGGAAAAATTGTATTTATATATATGGTGACGTGTCAGGACACGTGGATTGGTCAAATGGTCAATGAATCACAATTAGACACGATTCAAGAATTGTAAAACAGACACGAGCAAAGAAGGAGGAAGAGGCACGGGACATCAGATAAGTAGCACGGCGCCCATACCTATTTAAATCATTTATATCCGAGCATCAGAAGGAATGAATCTGATTATAAAAAAACGTGCAGATACAGCATTTAATGGGTATTAAATGCTGAGTCCGTTAAGGAATATATATATTCAATGTAATGATTGTGTAACGTAGCATTCAATGTCTTTAATTATTCATAATAGCCTCATTATGATTTGGGCATAACGTACATTCTCAAAGGTACCTATAAAAAGGAGATATATGATTAGTTGTAGGGGACAGAAAAAAGACTATTGAAATATACATTGGTATCATTCTTTTTTCTTATTATATTGCTACTCAGAATTATTTTTTTTTATTTCTTTGATTATCAGTAACCCGATTTCTTCTAAATTCTAGCTTTGACTAAAATTCTATTTTTTGGTTAAACACACATGTCCATTAAAGATAACCTCAACCAACCATCAATAGTTCTTAGACAATTTGGTGGATTGTGCACCACGTGTCCTTGAGCACGTGCCTTTGTTCAGACAAAGATTCTCATGAGAATGCTTGATATTTTTCTCTGCCCTAGAATCACCCAAAGCTCCACCCAGAAAGGGGAAAAAACACAGACGAAGAAATTGAGTACAAACTAAGACCCTTATGCAGAATTACTAAGGCAAAATTATAAATGGAAGAAAGGAAAAAAATTATAGAAAATGTAAACTGATCACCAGTTCACGTGTAGCAGCGAAGAACCCAGCGACAGGTGATTTCAGACTGAGTTTTTCCTTACTTCAACAGGAAACAGAAATGGTACTGAACAATGGAATATCAAAAGCACTACAAATACGGGCAAACAAAACTTAAAAGGGAAAAACCCACAGAGGTTCGAAGATAAGAACAAAAGAGTGAGAAAGTAGCAGGAGAGTTTTAGAGACGGTGCAAGCTAACTAAGTTGCAATAACTATCCTGTGAGATATTATTTGGTATAAGTTATCAACTTTAAGATTCTTACTTTTCCTAGGGGTCTGTTGAAACGCCAGAGAAGCATGTCATAGCCAGACAGGCATGTTGATGCCACAGATAGCTTAAACCCAAACTGTTGCATAAGATATAAGAGAAAAAAGTATATATATATATATATATAAGAGAAAATTAGATCTATAGTGGTATCTCTTTTTGCCTCATTAGATGACATCATTCGTTCACATAATATTGAGAGGCTATCCCCCTGGTTGGTTACAGAAGGATGTATTCTCTTTTTGAATGAATATTAGAGTCTTTGAATACTAACATTAAATTGGTGTGCAGAGGATAAGGAAGCACATCGCCGTCGTCATCACCATCCAACCCAATAGCAGAGTCCGAAATTTAAAGATAGGTCAAAATATAAAATCATATATATATATATATATATATATAATATAATATAATATAATTTTTCAGCGAAGGCCAATCAAATTGATACCCCTTAGCCGAACAGTTCGGGCCAACACTTAAAAAAAGCTAAAAAAAGCTCCCGGCCCCGTCCCGCAACCGACCAATTTGCTGCCTTAACTTTAGAAAGATCATTTTTGTTTAACATTGTTTTTTCTTCTAGAAGTAGAAAAAGTAAGAGAAGACTAAGATATATGGCTTCGCCACAGCTCCGTATATTTGGAAGAGCTATTCTTGCGTTGCATTTTGGATAATGCTCCTGCATAGCAGAGCTTGTCAATTGTCTTTCCATACTTTGTATAATTAAAATTAAATTTTTTAACATTGTCCCGATTATCTCGGTTTTTCTTTGGCATCAGTACGATTTGGTTAATTTTTAATAATTTTTTTAAACATAACGTAAAAGTCATTAATTAAAGTTAGAGTGCGATTATATGCATACTTGCATAGGATTGCAAAAATCTCTTAACATATTTACTGTTTAAAATGTGATGAATCAAGGGAGAACATGAAAGATAGCTAGACAAGAGATATATAGATCACATTAGTAAAAAGATATTAAGTTGGGACTCAAGAGTAGAGTTTATTTGGAAGATTAGGTATCCAATAAGAGAAATCTAAGTCATATGTGAGGAAAGATATACAATACCTTGTGACTTGCTACTCCAGATGTTGGAACTAATTTAGTCATGTCAATTGGAATAGCATAATAGGTTTGGGAGTTGTGATTGTTGATGTTAATTATCTATTCGCTTATAACCGTTTTCATATTCCCAAGGCTAAAAGAAATTTTTTAGTGCTTTGTTATTTTTAAAATTAATTAATATATAAAATATATTTTTAAAATATAAATTTATTCGGTACGATTCAGTAATTTTTTTATTTTTTTTATAAAATTAAACACTTACCCTAATTATTCGGTATGTTTAAAGATTTACTTAAAATTTATGATTTTTTTAAAAGAGAAACCTAATAATAGATCTTGTACGATTTGGTCCGATCGATTTAATCGGTTTTTAAAAATCAAATGATGTCCTACTATTAGGGGTGGACCTAGTGCCAAAACAATAGTTAGATTTGCCGGCCTTAGTTGTCTGAGACCACTTTTCGCCTTGCTCTCTTGCTTCTTGGCTATTGCTCCGGCTAACACTTTCTTTTCGCTTAGATTTGCCTTCCTATCTTATAATCTGGACTTGCATACGTTTTACATATAGTTATTTTTAGACAAGCAGAAAACGATCTTATACCATCAGTGACCGGCCTATTTATTTAATATCTAGTTCTAGGACTCAGAGTAGATGCACTAGTGAACGGGGCTTCTTCAACCACAGACTTTTAGCAATAGGTTGATAGCACAACAGATCTAGCCGTTCGACAATGGGTTGATAGCAAATACAAGATTTGTGACACGCAACATAATATATATGAGAAAATATACTAAAATTTCAACAATTATAAATATCAATTCATAATTTTAAAGATATAATGAATGTAGTGCTAAATCAGGTTAAATCTTAATTACCCAGCCTCCTACCTCCTACCCTCTTTCCACTCGTACATGAGGGTGAATAAATCTGTAATAATTAAGGCTATAAATTGGCACCTTTTTGGATTGTGACTGGTACACGAAACCTTTTTGACTTTATCACTACCAAACAATTAATTCCTAATTCCACAACATAAACAGATGGAGCAATATTAGTGAGGTTAAAGTAAAGAAGGTTAAAGTCTCGAACCAAATACCTAAACAATTCAAAGAGGACCTCTTGAAGTCAAGATACGTCCACTGCACAAATGTGAATTCGAAGCTACCCTCTTGTTTACATTGTTAATTTCAAACCGAATAAAGAATGAAGGTTATAATAGATTAACGGACAATGTAAAACCTCATACTACAAGGTTATATACAAATGGGTCAAATTTGTGTTACATCTCTTGCGCATATTCGAGGGTGAAATTCAAAAATGCATATTTACAAGTAGTAATTGAAAAATAGCCACAGCTTCAAAAATGAAAATTTAGCTATTTTTCATATAAAGGTAAATTTGAATAAAAACACTGTTCAAAATCCAGAAAATATTCCAGCATAATATACTGGAGTTCCAGCATAATACATTTATTGAGTGAGGGATACTGTAGTGTATAGTTTAGTGTATTAGGAGAGGGGTAATTTTGTCATTTCATAGACATTCTCCACTAACCACCATGGAGTGGTTATATTAGTAAATACTGTGCATTCCAAACGATGGTTAATATAGAATTCAGATCTTCTCCTTCTTCTCTCTACTTTCTCTCTCTACGATATTGTTCAAATTGTTCATACTCCAATTGCATGCTCTGAGTTTGTGAGGATATATCTCACATTCTATCATGGTATCAGAGCGATCGATCGAGATTTAGGACCAAAATTTTTCAATGTTTTCATAGAAAGCCACTGCTGAAGCTGAGCGGCCATGGGAGAACTAGAAGTTGAAATTCCTGGAATTGATCACAATCATCCTTTGTACTTGAGAGAATCAGACACACCTGGTGTGGCATTGATCGACATTAAACTCACAGGCCCAAAAAATTATGGTCTGTGAAGTCGAGCTATGCGAACAACACTGTTGGTGAAGAACGAATTAGGTTCATAGAAGGAACTTGTGTAAAACGCTCGTTCAAAGGTAAATTGGCAAATCAGTGGGAAAAATTTAATGCTGTGATGTTGTCATGGATAGGAAAAATAGTGGCGGTGGAATTGCAACCTAGCATCATTTATGCATCAAATGCGTCAAAGGTTTGGAGCGAGTTTAAGGAACGATTTGATAAATCGAATCTAACTCAAACTTATAGGCTGTAGAAGATGATAGGATCATTGACCCAAGGCACAGATTCAGTGACTGTTTACTACTCCAAAATGAATGATATTTGGGATGAAATGGACTTGTTAGTGGCTGGACCTGGGTGTGATTGAGAGGAAACAAGGCCTTTCGTTGAACAATTCAAAAATCTGAAACTTTTATAGTTTTTAGTTGGCCTAAATGAAAGTTATAGCCATTTGAGGAGCCAAGTGTTACTCAAAACACATATGTTGACGGTCAATTGTGCATATGTCTTGGTCATACAAGAAGAGAGCCAAAGAACCCTTAGAACAGGGGAATCTAATAGTAAGGTTTTGACCATGCTAGATGGGAAAATTCAGACATTGAATCAGGGATTCAAGGGAAAAAAATCAGGGTTGATTTGTGAATTTTGCGGCTACAAAGGTCATTTGAGGGAGAACTATTATATGATCATAGGGTATCCTCCAGATTTCAAGAGTAAGAAGAAAGCACAGATACAAGGAGTCAAACCTTATGCTAATGTTGTTGTTGCTGAGACAGAGAATACACCAAACACTCATTTATTTGCTCAAACAATTTGGCACCGTCTGTGGGGAGGTTTTAGTTGAAATTATAGTTCTTTCTAGGTCAAAAAAAAGAGCCATGTTTTCTTCGTTTGCACAAACTGAAGATGGCAGGAAAAGGAGATGCAAGACTGAAAGCGATAGCAGGTGTCACTACCAACATTCTGAACACCATCAACGAAGATGGCAGGGGAGACAACGAGAACGTGACACCAAACGCCACGCCCAGGCGGAGTGCTTCACCTCCCCCTCACGAAAGTGTAACAGTTTCACGCAAAAGGGGAGTTTCCACGTCTACAGCTGAGGAAGCACCACCAGTAGTGAAGAAATTACTGGAAGAGTGGCTGACAAACACTCTAAACAACATGCTCGACAAACCCGTTCAAAAGGAAAGCGGAAATACCGCGCAAACAGACACCACTGCGATCACTGGCCCGTCCCTCAAATAGGTATCACTTACACCTCTGTTGATGCAGGTAATGATGCACTCGCGGCCATCCTGAAGAAGATGGAAGAAATGGAAAACGAAAACAAGGAACTCCGCGACCAGATGAGGGAACATCAAGAAAGGGTCGACAAGATACCGGGTGCCCCAAAGCTACTACCAAAACGAGAGGTTGGTCGGTTCGCCGAACAACCGTATAGCGAGGAAGCGGCTCCACATGCCATTCCCAAAACCTTCAAAATGCCACCTTACCTGAAGATATACGATGGTACTACATACCCCGAAGATCACATCATCCATTACGTCACAGCGGTAAAAGGCAACGACCTTTCAAAGGAGCAAGTACCACCAGTGCTATTGAAAAAGTTCGGCAAAATCTTGACGGGGGGAGCCTTAACCTGGTATTCACAACTGCCGGCGCGGTCAATAGCAACGTTCGAGGAAATGGCCGACAAGTTCGTCACTTCCCATGCAGGGGCTAAAAAGGCGGAAGCTAGGGTGAACGACATATTCGCCGTCAAGCAATCGCTTGGCGAGGGACTCAAGAACTTCCTCGCCCGGTTTAACAGAGTGAGAATGAGCCTACCAAATGTATCGGAAGGGATGGCGGTAGCGGCTTTCTAGAACGGGTTGAACAGGAACGGGTCGAGAGCAACCAGAAAGCTACTAAGCAGGATCATGAAATACCCTCCCACCACTTGGGAAGAAATCCACAATGCCTATTGCGCCGAGGTAAGAGCTAACGAGGACGACCTTAACGGCTCGACTCAACGGCTGACATCAGTTCAAACAGAGTCGAGAAAAGATCGCCGTAACGACAGTCGGAGAGATCAACTAGGTCTCCATCTCAACCGAGAAAGACATCATCCCTACGTTAGAACAGCCGTCCCACCGTCTCCCCGACAGGCGGAAGGGCCGCCCAAGCTGTAAACAGGGACTCAACGAAATGAAAGAGGTATGCCTCCACTCTTATCCGCTCACAATTTTTGAGTTTCCCCTTCAGAAATAGTGTACGCACTAGAGAAGTTTGGCACAAAGGTGAAATGGCCACAAAAGATGAAGTCCGACCCAAGTACACGAAAGTCGAATATCCTCTGTGAATCCACCAGGAGCGGGGTCACAAAATTAAGGACTACATAGCTCTACGGCAAGAGGTAATAAACATGCTGAACCAAGGGCACCTGAGGGAACTGATGAGCAACCGTGGACGAGCCAACTTCGACCGCGGACGAGAACAACACCAGGGACCTCCGAAGCCACCCTCCCCCGCTCGCACCATCCAAATGATCGTTAGCGAAGGCGATGAAGTAGCGATCTACCATGTGAAGTTCACCACCACACACAAACTCAAGAGGTCGATCACTCACGAACGGTACGACGATTTCGGAGACAGTATCATCTTTGATAAGTCAGATACTGACGGTTTGACTTTCCCACATTTCGATGCTCTTGTTATTACTTTACTTATTTCAGATACTGACGTGAAAAGAATAATGGTAGACGACGGAAGCGGCGCATGTATTATCCACCCTCGAGTCCTCATACAGATGAGACTCGAAGACAAGGTAGTACCGCGTTGCATAACGCTAATAAGGTTTAATAATGCGGTGGAGCAAACCTCCTGGGAGATAACGCTGCCCGTTTTGGCCAGGGATGTCACCCTAGAAACAACGTTCCACGTCATGAACCAAGATACAGCTTACAACGCCATTATAGGACGACCATGGATTCACGCCATGAGAGCCATACCGTCAAGCCTCTACCAAGTAATAAAGTTCCCTACTCCATGGGGGATATTCAGCATCCGAGGCGAGCAACGCACCGCCCAAGAATGCAATCGCATCGCCCAAGACTACACATACACCCAACAGCTAAAAGGAGCAGACTCGGAAGCATAGCAATCACCGAAGTCGGGGATCGGACCCGACGTGCAGACAGATGTCATCAGGGATCCCGACACCGTGGAAGCTGCTGAATCAACGATAGAAGATCTTGATCCCATCCAACTAGATAGCAGCAACGTCAACAAAAGGCTTACATCGGACACAAACTCTCAGAACAAGGTAAATTTCACAATTTTTTAATTGATAACGTCGATTTGTTCTCTTTCTCCCAAGTAGATATGCCAGGCATCCCGAAAGTCGTTGCCACCCACAAGCTGAACGTCGACCCACTCTATCCACCAGTGCAGCAGATAAGGAAAAAATTCAACGCCGCAATCAACGAGGATGTCAGTGATGAAGTAGATAAGCTGCTCGCCAACAGTTCCATCCGGGAATCAAAATATCCCCAATGGGTCGTCAATGTGGTCATGGTAAAAAAGAAAAATAGGAAATGGCGGATGTGCGTAGATTTCACAGCCCTAAACAAAGCATGCCCAAAAGACTCCTTCTCCTTGCCTCACATCGACCAGCTCATCGACGCAACGGCAGGGCACGAATTGTTAAGCTTCTTGGACGCCAACTCAGGTCACAATCAAATCCTCATGGAGGAGGAGGATTAAGAGAAAACTACTTTCATCACCCATCAGGGAACGTACTGTTACAGAGTCATGCCATTCGGGTTAAAGAATGCAGGAGCAACATACCAAAGGTTGGTCACCAAGATGTTCAAAGACCATCGGCAAGACAATGGAAGTCTACATCGACGATATGCTGGTCAAGTCAAAAAAGAAAGAAGATCACATCAACACCTTAAAGAGGCCTTCGGTATATTAAGGCGGTACGGCATGAAACTAAACCCCGAAAAATGCGCCTTTGGCGTAACCTCGGGCATGTTTCTCGATTTCTTGGTATCACAAAGAGTCATCGAAGTCAATCCAGACCAGATCAAAGCCATTGAAGGGATACCCGAAGTGCTGACCAGCAAGAAACAGGTGCAAAAACTGACTGGCCGTATAGCCGCCCTGTCGAGATTCATCTCACGGTCATTCGACAGGTGCCATAAATTCTTCAACGTGCTGAAAAAAGACAACAGGCTCCAATGGAATTTGGAATGCATCAAGGCCTTGAGGGAACTAAAGGCATACTTGTCCTCGCCTCCACTACTCGCCAAAGCAGAACCTGGCGAACGCCTCCTAATCTACATGTCCGTCTCAGAAGTCACGGTAAGCGCAGTATTGATCCACGAAAACAAAGGTACGCGGTCTCCAATTTATTATATTAGCAAAACCCTGGTCGATGCCGAAACGAGGTACCGTCACCTCGAAAAATTGGCTTTATCACTGGTCATAGCTTCAAGAAAGCTTAGACCCTACTTTCAGTGCCATCCCATATCGGTATTAACGACCTTCCCCCTGCGGAGCATCCTATATAAACCTGAACTGTCAGCAAGACTGGCTAAGTGGGCCATAGAATTGAGCGAGCATGATATAACATATCAGCCGCGAACAACGATAAAATCGCAGATACTCGCTGATTTCAGTGCCAAAATAATGCCCGAGGCCGAGCAAGAAGCTTCTCGCACTTCCCCTGGGCAACCCGACCTTTGGGTCCTTTACACCTACGGCGCATCCAACGCGTCGGGATCAGGACTGGAACTCTACTCGAAGTTCCAATAGGCGAGCTTCGCCAATCCATACGGTGCCCTGATATGACTAACAATGAGGCCGAGTATGAGGCCGTAATTGCAGGATTAAAACTAGCTCTCAAATATGGCGCATGACGGGTCGTCCTCAGATGCGACTCGCAACTTGTCGTCAACCAAGTTACAGGGACTTTCCAAATCAAAGAGCAAAGGCTGCAAAAGTACCAGGCAGAAATTCATAAACTACTGCCAGAATTCGATGAATGTCGACTCGACCAGATACCTCGAGCGCAAAACATCGAGGCAGATGGCCTCACCAAATTAGCAGCAGCCACCAAAAATATCACTAAGGAGAATGTGGTCACCCTCCTCCACTCGTCAATAGACCAACTTGAGGTACACTCCATAAATTTGACTTGGGACTGGCGCAACCGCATCATGACATATTTATAGGAGGGAGTACTCCCATAAGACAAAAAGAAAGCCAAAAAGCTTCGAATGCAAGCGGCCAGGTACAACATCATAAATCACGACCTATACAAGAGAACGTCTGGGGGCCCCTTGGCGAAATACCTAGGGCCGAATCAAACAAGGCGCGTGCTGAAGAAGTACACGAAGGTTATTGCGGTTCTCATACAGGCAACAGAGCCCTCGTTAGATGCATCATTCGGGCAGGATATTACTGGCCCACTATGAAAAAGGAAGCCGCAAATTATGTTAAAAGATGCGAGCAGTGCCAAAAATACGCACCTATGATACATCAAGTGAGTAAACACCTCCACTCTGTCACTTCGCCATGGCCGCTCATCAAATGGGGAATGGAACATCGTCGGACCCCTCCCAGCAGGGCGAGGTAAGATACGTTTTCTTTTAGTTTTAACTGACTACTTTTCTAAATGGGTGGAAGCAGGTGCGTTCACCCAAATACACGAACAGGAACTCATCACCTTCATTTGGAAGAACATCATATGTCGTTTTGGCATCCTTAAAGAAATCAGCTGTGACAATGGGCCCCAATTCACCGGGAAAAAGACCACCGAGTTCTTCGAAAAATGGCACATCAAGAGAATACTCTCCACGTCGTACCATCCTGCCGGCAACGGTCAGGCCGAATCCTCCAACAAGACAATATTGAACATCATAAAGAAAAAGCTTGAGGACGCTAAAGGGTTATGGCCGGAATTGCTACAAGAGGTACTATGGGCTTATCGCACCACGCCGAAAACAAGCACAGGCAAAATGCCATATTCACTAGTCTACGGGACGGACGCCATGATAGCTGTTGAGGTCGGAGAGCCTAGCCTGAGATACTCCAATGAAAGCGGACAAAACAACGACGAGAACAGAAAACAAGACCCGATGAGGTAGAAGAACAAAGAGACATGGCTTACGTAAGAATGGTAGCCCAAAAACAACAAGCAGAAAGGTACTACAATAGAAAGGCCAAAATACGACCACTCAAAGTCGGAGACTATATTCTCAAAGCCAAAACACAAGCGAGCAAAGACCCAAAAGAAGGCAAGCTAGGAACCAATTGGGACAGGACATACAAAATCACAGTAGCAGCAAGCAAAAGAGCATTCCAACTAGAAACAATGGAAGGAAAATTACTACAAAACAATTGGAATGTCGCCCACCTCAAATACTTCAACTTCTGAAAAAGGACGCCGCTCAAGTCGTACTTTTTTTCCCTCTCCCGGGTTTTGTCCCAGTTGGGTTTTCTTGGGGAGCTTTTTAATAAGGCGACGAAGGGGACGTCTCGAAGTTCAAAGCATAATTCATCGCCCCGCCTGCCGATTGCTTCTCCAGGCTGAACCATGAAGGGACTAGATACATGGAAACTTCTCCAATATATGTATGAAACAGTCATGTATAGTATTCTCCAGTGAATGAAATAAATCAGCATTTTGTACTCTCCACCAGGATATTCTCCAATGAGTGAAATAAAGCAACATTTTACTCTCCATCATTTTTTGCATCTAACATTCGACCTTGCTCGAATTACTTAACACTCGACCTCACTCGAATTACTTAACATTCGGCCTCGCTCGAATCACTTAACATTCGACCTCGAATCACTTACATTCGACCTCGCTCGAATCACTTAGCATTCGACCTCGCTCGAATCACTTAGCATTCGACCCCGCTCGAATCACTTAGCATTCGACCCCGCTCGAATCACTTAACATTCGACGCCGATCGAATCACTTAACATTCGACCCCGATCGAATCACTTAACATTCGACCCCGCTCGAATCACTTAACATTCGACCCCGCTCGAATCACTTAACATTCGACCCCGCTCGAATCACTTAACATTCGACCCCGCTCGAATCACTTAACATTCGACCCCGCTCGAATCACTTAACATTCGACCTCGCTCGAATTACTTAACATTCGACCTCGCTCGAATTACTTAACATTCGACCTTGCTAGAATTACTTAACATTTGACCTCGCTCGAATTACTTAACATTCGATCTCGCTCGAGTTACTTTACACTCGACCTTGCTCGAGTTTCTGAGATCTACAATCGACTACGCCAAAACATCACAAACAAGCGGCCGAAAAGCCAGGGCCGAAAAGCAAACAAAAATAACAATACACAGCAAAAAAGTAATCATTCCATTACAACTGTTATATTACAAAATCTTTTTACAAAGGGCTCGAAGACGCCCTCACAAAAATAACAAGGCAAAACTAAATAAATACAATGGCCCTACGTCGCGTTATCCCCCGTGGCATACTCCTCATTATACCAAGAATCGGAGGCGAGCCTGTCCGCATCATCATCGACATCGTCCCCGCCAGGCGTATCGGGATCATAACTACAGGCTTCACGGGTTGCACGTGCTTTGACACGAACACCCTTAAGTTCTTCCTAGGAAACCTTCCCGTTAGACTTCAGGGACTTGTACACATCAAGCTAAGCCTCGGCATGAACCCACATCTCATACAACTCCTACGGCACGATGGGGTCAACAGAAGTACGAGACGTGGATGGCCGCGACTGCTGTCGCACTTCCTCTGCCTTCAAAGCAACAACCTATTCGTTCAATCCGGACAACTCCACCTCCAGATCTTGGATCCGCTCTTCTAACCTCGCCACCTTGAGCGCCGACGTCTCTACCTCATTATCCCTTTCAGATCTACAAACATGGAGGGCATCGTCCAGGGCTGCTACCTCAGATACGGCGGCCACCCTGTCCTTCTCGGCACGGGCTAATTCATCAGCCTTAACACTCAACTCACCCCTCAAATCGATGGCCTCCGTTTCCCTTCGCCCAAGCTCAGCAGTTAAGGTAGTCACCCGCGCCTGAAGATCGACGTTCTCGGCCATCACCCCGTTGCTCACCTCGAGCTCATCATCCTTGGCCTTAAGAGCCGCCTCAAGTTCACTGCATCGACCAATGGCCTTCATCAGCTCGTCATCTTGCTCTTTCAGCTCTTCAACTTTCTGCGCCAACTCTTCCTCTTTCTGCTTAAGCCCATCGCTAAACAGCTGAAAGTCACTATCTTGAGTGAAGACATCGGCCAACGCACGGTGCTTGGTGCGGTACTCTTTGTACTTGGAGGCAACCTAATTAAAAACGATCGTCCTTTGCTCATCCCTCCGGTCGCGCTCAATCTCCATAATGAGAGTCTGACATGTAGAGGAAAGAATGTCAGCATAAGTAGATTACGCATGCGAAACAAATCCTAATAGGAAAAGAAAAAACACTTACTCGCAAAGCCATGCCAAAAATACTCCGCGATAGCTCCGTGTCACTCATCGCCTGAAGCGCCGGTTCTCAGAAGCGGCGCACAAGGGAGCAAAGGCCGATACAGCTTGCTCAGAGTTCGCCAAAAAATCGTAACCCACGGGGGCGATTACGTGTCGGTTAGGACCTTCCGTCCTCACCTCCACGCGGGTATTTCTCTCCAAAAAGGCCCGTACCTCTTCGGGATAGATGTCCGAGCCTGAACATCATCCTCCGCAAGCACCGCTCCATCCCCTCTGACAGCCGACGATGTGCCACCTTCAGCTGCCCGTACAGGTTCCCCACCTTGGCATGTCCCCTCGGATCTAGGGGACCTCCCCGCCATAATAGCATCCGCCATAAAAACAGCCCCTGCGTCCAACGTAGGCGAGGATGCCACTCTCGAAGCAACGACCTTTTTCTTTTCAACGCCGGTGGCGACAGCCTTCCCGAGCTCCACCCTCCTCCCCTTTCTCGACGGCAACTCCTCTCCGTTGGAGGACTCATCTACGAGGTGGTAGACAGGTTGGGAAGAGATCTCGTCCCGTACAGCGACATCCCGATGAGGAGGGTCGCTTGTTGATAAAGTTTGAGTACGACCTCTACGAGCGGACTCGGCCAAAGTGAATTGCATCCCTGCCGATGCAATGGCCTGGCAAAATGCCGGCACTAGAGCTTTCTTTTTGGAAACCCGTCGACCTGACACCACAAAGGTCGTATCAATAAATGACGGCAAGCAGCTGAAGATTGAAACAAAAGTAATACTTACTAGACGGAACCTTCGGTCCAAAGCGTTTGATGAAAACCGCCCAATCTCGGATCCCCACCATGTGAGGTAACACGCGAGCCACCCAATCCTCAATGCCGACAACAGGAAAGGGAGCACGCCTCTCAGCTACACAGAAAAATCACAGATGAATAAAAATCAAAAAGGATGAAAGTAGATAACAAGCGTATGCCATCGACACCTACGATTATAATTCCATTGCTCAGGAAATCCAGCAGGGTCCGACACCAAGTGCTCCGTTTTGATAAAAAAGTACTTATGCCAAAACTTTCGGCTCGCCCTGTCATCCATTCCAACTATCATCTCTCTGGTCCCGCGATGTCGCAGGTGTATCATGGTGCCTTTATAAAAGCTTGGTGAAAACAAATGTAATAGGTGGTGGATGTCGACCTCACAACCAGCCAACTCCGCGTACTTTGTCAACATCAGAAAAGTTTTATACGAATACGGAGACAGTTGTGCCGGGCAGACATTGTAAAATCGACAAAACTCCTCCGCCAGCGGAAGGAGAGGGAGAGTATCTATGGACCTCCACGATGTCGCCCCCAGCTGGAACCATCTCGACGTGAGACGGAATACGGTATATAGATCGGAGTTCATCTATATGGGACGTCCCGGTTCCGGAGATCACCGGAACGGGATAAGGAGCGGGTTCCTTATAGAAATCGCTTCTAGATAAGGGGTTTAGGGGAAGTATCCCTTCTACGGTAGGAAAACTCTCACCCTCCTCAACCACGAGATCCTCGCCACCAGAAGGAGGAGCCACCGACAACAGAGTGGCGTTGGAAACTTCGTCATGTATGCGAAGGGTTCGGGACATCTCAACAACAGAAGGTGTGCTATTAAACCTAAAGTAAGAGGTGATGACTAAGCAGGAAGATGAGAAACAGAATCACAGAAACAGAGCTGATAACGAGAATTGACAAATAGGATCGAAGAAAGATAATGCACACGCAAGGAAGGAAATGGCGGAAACTTCTGAAAAAATGAAACCCTCATCTATAGGGCTGGATGGCGCGAAAATCGAAGCAAATGATTGTCAATGGCACTAAAACCAAAGCGACAAGCACGCAGACGCTGTCTCGGGAAGATGCGTAATGATGACGCGAGGGGCAGTGATGTCACATCATGGTAATCATGCCAGTCATGACTCTGATGGTTGTGTCGTTCTCTCGATCTTGGTCGACCCGGCGTGATTTAATAGCTAAATTCTCCCACGACGAAAATGAATGATGTCCTCTTATCGAAGACGTGCAGAGCTACGACCTCAACAAGCAGAGGGACTAATTGTATAGGTCCAAATTTGGTAACCACGATAACGGATAAGCAAGACAAAGGACGGGGTCAACCACGACACAACGACTGAAGGTCGTCCTCATAAAGGCTGACGCCAAAGGCGGGCAGCTGCGATAGAATAGTAACGGTAACTTAAGTTTAGAAGTGAATATAAAGAATATTCCTTTGGATATTCTTTATGTTGTACTTTTTAGGGCTTTTGGGGATTGTCCCTTATAAATAGGAAAGGATAGGGAACAAAAAAGGATCTGCCTTTTTCGAGCTGAAACATATTGCAAAAATTGAAAGAAGAATATACGAAAGAGTTGTCTTATTCATTTGTTCAAGCACATGTTGTCCAACCTTTGCCCATAAATCTCAAGATCCCATATACATTTTTGGATCTCTTGTTTTTCCACGCTGCCGTCAGAGAAAAGGAATATCCCAAACATATAATCATTGGGTGATGGTTCCTCTCCCATTATAATCTTTGTCATCGCTTACATTTATTACACATTTATGCTATTGTTGATCATAACAAATTAAGTCCGTTATTTAATGCTCCTGAACTCTACTCATTGCACAAAAGCTTTATTTTATTTTACCTAGAATTTATTAAGTTCAACTAAGATTCACCCTTTAACTCATCATTAATTGGTTTAGCATTTATTTGCTCAAACAATAGGTAAGGAGGCAACGGTTGGGTAGTAATAGTAGACAGAGCTCTTTCTATTTCATGAAGGACAACTTCCTTCTAATAATTAGACAAAGTAGTAATAGTAAAAAGGCTCCATATTTAAAAGCTCTTTCTATGTATGAGAGAGAGTTTCAAAGAGAGCTCTTTCTATGTATTTACATTGTATAGTTTTTCCGGGAAAAGTGGCAAAAATTGCCCTTCACTACTAGAAATCCGGTAAAAAGCGACCAAAGTTGGTCGCTTATAGGCCTAAAAGAGACCAAAAAGCGACCAAACATGCCTGGTCGCTATATTGTTGGTCCCTTTACTTTAGGGACCAAAGTTGGTCGCTAAATAGCGACCAACTTTGGTCTCCAAGGTAAAAGGACCAAATATTCCGGGTATTGACTATAGCGACCAACTTTGGTCGCTCTATTATTTTAATAATATAATTTTGGCGACCAAAGTTGGTCTCTTTATGTAAATTACATTTTTCATTTATTATTAATCATAAAATAGCGACCAACTTTGGTCTGCAAAGAAAAATATTATATTTTAAAATCTAAAAAATAGAGACCAAAGTTGGTCTCTATACTATAAATATTTTTAATTTTTTNTTTTTTATTTTTTTTTGAAATTATCGACCAAGGTTGGTCGCTAACTTCATGAATTAATTTTTTTTTGGTATTAAGCGACCATCTTTGGTCGCTATGTTTCCAGAAATTGTTAATTTTCTGGTTTGGTCGCTTTTGGTGAATTCTGGGTTATATAGCGACCAACCTTGGTCGCTATTTCCCAGAAAATTTTTTTTTTTTTAATAGAGAAGCGACCAAATAGCGACCAAAGTTGGTCGCTTTTTTGGTATATTGCTGGCAGGAACTACCTGTTTTGGCAGCTACACCACCTGCCAGCTTACCAAAATTCCTAAATAGGCATTTTATGGCAACAACAACAACAACAAGCAACAACAACAACTAAAAAGCAACAACAACAACAACAACAACAACAACAACACAATAACAACATTATAACGAACAAAGTATAAAGTTCAATAGAACTTTATACTTTAAGCTAACCAAACTAATAAGTTAACTGTTATTACAAAACCATTCGAAAACCGATTGTATTTGTCTAGTATAAACTAATAAGTTCAAAGATTGTTCTGTACATCATTATCATCACCGTCTGATGAACTTTCTTCACCATGACGGTATCCAGAATGGGCTATTTGTGGAGGATGGGAAGAACGATCAGGTGGAGGACGGGAGGAACGAGCACGGGGAATGCGAGCCTCTGGCGATGACTCACGAGACCAGGGAATCGGAAAACTGCCAGTAGCTAGGAGAGATTTGATCTGCTCTTGCATGCCTTTGTATTGAGCTTGCATGCCAGAGTACTGCATATCTCTAAGCCTTTCTCTCTCCTTGGCGGCTTCTAGCTCGGATGTGAGCTTTTGTACAGTCTCCCGCATAGAGGAGAGGCTCTCCCCATCAAGTTGCTCGGCTTGGGAGGAAGTCCCTATTCCTTGCATTCCATACTTATAGCGATGGAATTTCTTATTAGGAAGCCCGTATACCTTCCCCCATTTTGGACCACCAGCAGCCTGCGTCCACATTCTCTCAGCATCCTCATCCGATAGTTGGATTGGCGCGCCCGACTCATTAGGTGGCTGACTGCGTATGAATTGCTCCACTTCAGCTGTGAAGCGACCCTATACGAAAAATTACATTGAATTACTATTTCAAAATTTATATAAAGGAAATCAAAAATTTTAATGAAAAGTGAAAACTTACATGTACAGTCGAGGCTCGGCCCTCGACCCACCTTTCTTGGTCAGTCTCTTTCTTCTTCTTTACAATATGAGTCTCCTCGAAGAGCTCATCTTGGTTCATCGGACGCCCTAACTTTTTTTCCTAAAAACTCATAAATTTTAGTTAATAAACAGAATACATATACTTTGAAAATTAAAATAAATTAAGCAATTACATACCATTCTTCGTTTTATCGTCCCTAGGCTGATCGCACCTCCAATGTGCAAGGATCCTCCCTTCTCAGATGCCCGGGCTTTCTTTCCTTTTTCGCTCTTCTGTAAGAACTCTACGGTAAGCCATTGCCTTTGCAAATTATCCCATAAATTCTAAAGCAACCAGCCAGGCTTCTGGTTCAACCGCCTAGCTTTGGAGAAACAATGGGACAACCGCTTTCGAGCTTTTAGATGGAAATTTGCAGCCACTTCCGCGCTATAGTTGTGTTCCCATACACACTTGCTCTGTATTTCAAAAGTCAAGTATTATATGGAAATATCATATTTAGATGGAAATATCATAAAAGCTATATTCGATATATTATACTTAGACTTTATTAGCTAATAATTATTCAAAAAGTTAAGTGGTCATTAACTGCTTATAATATAATATTAGCTAAAAGCTAATAAATGATTATACTGCTTAAAAGAATATTTATACCTTAAATTGATTGAAGATTGCCTCCTTGAGAGCGAATGGGAATTCACTCCAAGTCGCATAAGGACCATCATAAAGCTTTCTGGTGGCTTTGGTGATGATCCTTGTAGTAACATTACTAGGGATGAACCTGCAATTTAATAAAAAAAAACACATTAATATCTTAGTAAAACTGTACTAAACAAAAAAAGTTAAAATAACAAATAACTCTTACCCGTCACCCTCAGGGACTATGATGATCCTGCCATATTCATCATAATGCACCTCCTCATCATTAGCAGCATCATTGTCCGAAGCATGTACATCGGAGGCATGTGTGGAAGGTGTAGGGGGGTCAGAGCTAGTATCTCGCAGGCGAAGGCCTGCAATAGATGGAGTCCCAGATGAAGATGGCTGCGAGCCCTGGGAGTGCGACATAGCTGTATGGGCCGCAATGGGATGAGACACAGATAGTTGTGACCCGAGTGGCTGTGATCCATGTGGATGTGACATGGATCGATGCGATCCATGAGCTGCTGATGGATGCGATCTATGTGGTAGTGAGACAGGTGGACTGTATGTAGGTCGTACAGTCCTATGGCCCTGTGAAGAAAGACCTGGCGTCTGCACGAAGGTGTAGGGCTGGTGATGCGCTGGCAGCTCAGAATAGCCCTGGGGTGGAGGCCCAGACATACGCATAGGCACATGCATTTGTGAAGAGGCAGGAAGGGCTTGAGTAGTATCTTCTACCCTCCTCTTTGGTTTCCTAGCCTTTTCTCGACCCCGAGAACCAGTAGGATCACTGTTACCTCGACCCTTGTCTGTCATCTGCATAATATAATACATAGTTAGATTGAAACATACAAAGAAACTAGCTATAAACGAGAGTTATTAAAGAAACCAACTTTTTAAAGCTCATCGACGTATAGTTCCTCGTCCGAGAATTCTTCTTCCTCACTAGTTTGAGCTTCATCAGTTGATTCTTCTTCCTCATTTTCTATAATTCTTACTTCATCTATATCAACTTCTTCCAATATGTGTTCAGGATGTTCCAAATCATTTTCTAAAACTTCGTCCACTATTTGGTGAACACTGGAGATATCGTTTTGATATGCAACATCTAACACATTCTCGACTTCTACCCTACCCACAGGCTTAGTTTTTATTACAACCCACCAATCAGACTTATTCCGCCGCAATGGATAAGGAGCATAATACACTTGNCCAATTGTCCTACATAATTTCAGGTTAGCGAAGAAAATTTGTTTAAATTAAAACAGAAAATTACATCAAACCTAAAATATTACCTCTCAAAGGGATACATCCATCTGCATTGAACAGGCCCTCCAAGTCGTGCCTCGTGTACAAGGTGGATTGGAAGGTGTTCTATCACATCAAAAAACCCACATGGAAATATCTTTTCCATCTTAGTAGAAGTTACACGAATGTTCTGATCCATCCGGAGTAGGTTTTCTTCCCTTAATGTGGAAGAACACAAGTCTTTGAAAAACAAACTAATCTCTGTGATGGGTTTCCAGATTCGTTCAGGCAAACCACAAAATGCAATAGGCACTAAGGTCTCCATGAAAACATGACAGTCATGACTTTTCAAATGGCTCAACTTCCCTACCTCCATATCAACTTTTTTCCCAAAATTCGACGCATAACCCTCAGGCATCTTCAATTTCGTTATCCAATCACAAATTTGCCGTCTTTCCTCCAAAGTGAATGTGTAACTTGCTTTGGGCTTGAACACCTTACCATTGTTTGCTGTCTGCAAGTATAATTCAGGCCGCCTGCAATATTCTTGTAAGTCCATTCTAGCCTTCGGGTTATCCTTTGTCTTACCTTTAACATCCATCACTGTGTTGAACAAATTGTCAAAATAGTTCTTCTCAATATGCATGACATCAAGGTTATGACGGAGAAGATTATCCTTCCAATAAGGCAACTCCCAAAATATAATTTGTTTCGTCTAATTATGAGTAACACCGTATCCGGGGAATCTATAAGGTGGAGCTTCAGTAACTTTACTGAAGTTCTGGACCCTCTCCCAAATTTCCTCACCTGAAAGTATCGGAGGTGGGAAATCATATTCCATTTTATTCTTTTTGAATGCATTTTTCATCCTTCTAAACTCATGATCAGGAGGCAAGAATTGACGATGATAATCAAACCATGATTGCTTTCGGCCATATTTCAAAGTGAACGTTTTACTATTTTCCATGCAGTAAGGACAAGCTAGCTTCCCAGCAGTCATCCACCCAGACAACATTCCATACGCAGGAAAATCGTTAATTGTCCACATTAAATTAGCACGCAAAATGAAATTCTGCTTGGTTGATATGTCATATGTTTCAACACCATCGTACCACAATTGTTTTAGCTCATCAATCAAAGGTTGCAAATATACATCAATCAAACTTTTCGGATTACGTGGACCGGGGATAATACAATTTAAGAATATATATGGACTAGTCATGCACAACTCGGGTGGTAGATTATAAGGTGTAAGAAAGACAGGCCAACATGAATATGGTGTGGCAGATACAGAAAAAGGTGTGAAGCCATCCGCACACAGACCTAATCGAACATTCCTTGGTTCACTAGCAAACTCTGGATATGTCCTATCAAAGTGCTTCCAAGCTTCTCCATCTGAAGGATGACACATAACACCAGGTGGTCTTCTATTTTCAAAGTGCCATCTCATATGAGGAGCAGAACTCATCGACGCATATAACCTCTTTAACCTAGGTATAAGAGGTAAATAATGCATCGACTTGATAGCGACCATATTCCCACTGGAAAGCCTCTTGAAACGAGGCTTTTCGCAAAATTTACAACTGTCCAAACCTGCACCATCTTTATAATATAACATGCAACCATCTTCACAACAATCAATTCTCATTGACGAAAGTCCTAACTTAGAAACTAATCTCTTTGCCTTGTAGAAATCACCAGGTAATTCGATATCAGGGGCAACTAGTTCACGCATAAGGTCAATGAAAGAGTCCATGGCTCCTTGAGAAATATTCCAATCAGATTTCATACTTAGTAATCTAACTGTAACAAACAACTCACAGTGCGGACTTCCATTACGTAGTGGACGACTAGCTTCCTCTAAAGCTTCATAAAAACATTTTGCGTCATCATTAGGAGTTTGTTCAACATTTTCATTGGGCTCACCCCCCAAAGTGCATCCCAAAAGCATCCGCAACCATATCATGAATTCTAGAATCACGATTTGTATTCTCCACCGACCTAATACTTTCACCCACAACCATGTTATGAAATATCCCATGACTACCATCGATCTCTCCATGACTAGTCCACACAAATTAATTCGCTATAAACCCCTTACTATAAAAATTAAAAAGCTAAGAAGGTAGATTACTAACCTTGGTAGAATAAAGGAGGATTAAAAAGCAGTGGTGGAAAGGGGTGGGGGACAACGGCTTCGGCGACAGTGGTAGCGGCGGCTTCGGCGACAGTGGTAGCGGCGGTAGCGGCTCCAGCGACAGTGGTTAGGGGTGGGGGGATTGATTTGTGTAAGGGAAATAGAGAAGGGGAGGAGATTATGTTGAGAGAGAGTTTGGGAAATTTTTGGTAAGAAAATAAGACATTGGGAGGGCTAACCCGATTTTGACTCTGGATTTAAAAATAGCGACCAACTTTGGTCACTATATTTGGTAGCTAATAAGTATTGACTATTTTGACCAAAATAACGACCAAAGTTGGTCGCCACATTTTGACCGTTTGACCAAAATGGCGACCAAATTTGGTCGCTATATATAAAACAAAAATAAATTATTTTTAGTTCAATTTAAAATTATGTACATATGTAGTATAAATTTAGGATTTTATTTTATTTTAATTTATATTTTATATATATATATATATATATATATACACACATATATATATATACTAAGTATATAATATATATATGTAGATATAGTATAGCGTAAGTATATATATTCGATATAACATTACCTAATATACTTATACTTAGTGCATAGTATAGAGTAAGTATATATATATTATATATANATATAAAATAAAAATAAATTATTTTTAGTTCAATTTAAAATTATGTACATATGTAGTATAAATTTAGAATTTTAATTCATTTTAATTTATATATATATTATATATATATATGTATAGAGACACACACACACACACACACATATATATATATATACACACACACACACACTAAGTGTATAGTATATATATGTAGATATAGTATAGCGTAAGTATATATATTCGATATAACATTACCTAATACACTTATACTTAGTGCATAGTATAGCGTAAGTATATATTATATATATATATATATAAGCTATATTCGATATAACATTACCTAATATACTTATACTTAGTGCATAGTATAGCGTAAGTATATATATTAAATATATATAAGCTACATTCGATATAATATTACCTAATACACTTATAATTAGTGCATAGTATAGCGTAAGTGTGTGTGTATATATATATATATATATATATATAAGCTACATTCGATATAATATTACCTAATATACTTATAATTAGTGCATAGTATAGCGTAAGTATATATATTATATATATATAAGCTATATTCGATATAATATTACGTAATACACTTATACTTAGTGCATAGTATAGCGTAAGTATATATATATATATATATATATATATATAAGCTATATTCGATATAATATTACCTAATACACTTATACTTAGTGCATAGTATAGCGTAAGTATATATATTATATATATATAAGCTACATTCGATATAATATTACCTAATACACTTATACTTAGTGCATAGTATAGCGTAAATATGTATATAATGTAAGTATATATATATATATATATATATATATATATATATATATAATATTACCTAATACACTTATACTTAGTGCATAGTATAGCGTAAGTATATATATTATATATATAAGCTATATTCGATATAATATTACCTAATACACTTATACTTAGTGCATAGTATAGCGTAAATATATATATTATATATATAAGCTACATTCGATATAATATTACCTAATACACTTATACTTAGTGCATAGTATAGCGTAAGTATATATATTCGATATAATATTACCTAATACACTTATACTTAGTGCATAGTATACCGCAAGTATATATATTCGATATATATAAGCTATATTCGATATAATATTACCTAATACACTTATACTTAGTGCATAGTATAGCGTAAGTATATATATTCGATATATATAAGCTATATTCGATATAATATTACGTAATACACTTATACTTAGTGCATAGTGTAGCGTAAGTACATATATTATATATATAAGCTATATTCGATATAATATTATCTACGTAAGTACATATATTATATATATAAGCTATATTCGATATAATATTATCTAATACACTTATACTTAGTGCATAGTATAGCGTAAGTATATATATTATATATATAAGCTATATTCGATATAATATTACCTAATACACTTATACTTAGTGCATAGTATAGCGTAAGTATATTATATATATATATATATATATATAAGCTATATTCGATATAACATTACCTAATACACTTATACTTAGTGCATAGTATAGCGTAAGTTTATATATTATAGATATATATAAGCTATATTCGATATAATATTACGTAATACACTTATACTTAGTGCATAGTATAGCGTAAGTGTATATATATATATATATATATATATAAAAGTTATATTCGATATAATATTACCCAATACACTTATACTTAGTGCATAGTATATATATATATATATATATATATATATATATATATAGACACACACGCACGCTTCGTAGTACTATTCATCCCTTGTATTACAAAAGTGTTAACGGCTAACATTTATATTATTTATTTAGTAAATACAAAAGTAATTTTTAATTTTAACCAATGGTGACCTAAATAGCGACCAACTTTGGTCGCTAAACATACATAATTTTAAATTTGCGACCCAAGTTGGACGCTAAATTTAAATCAGATTTATTTATCTTCCATATAATTTTTAAAATATTAACTGGGTCCCAGGTTAGCGACCAAAGTTGGTCTATATTCTACTGAGCGACCAACATTGGTCGCTAAAGTTGAATTATATTTATTTATATTTTATAATTTTTTTAAACAAAATTATAATTATTAAAATTTTATAACTGGGTCCCAAATTAGCGACCAAAGTTGGTCTCAATCTGTTTACTCTTTATATAGCGACCAACTTTGGTCGCTAATTTTAAATTTTATTTATTTATATTTTATTATTTTTTTAAAATAATATTATAATTATTAAAATTTAATAGGTGGGTCCCATGAAGTGACCAACGTTGGTTGCTAATGTGAGTAATTCTTTGACCAAGCAAGTCTGACCAGTCCGGTCAACAGTTTGACAAAATTTTCGACCAAGTGGCGACCAACGTTGGTTGCTAATTTATTTAAAATCATTATTTTATTATTTTCACCAGTTTAGCGACCAACTTTGGTCACTTTCCTACAGACCAACGTTGGTCGTTAAGCTTTGGTCGCTTTTTGCAGTAATTCTAGTAGTGTTTAACTATGAGAAATAGAGCACAATTACCCTTATTATTAGCTGATTGATTCATATTTGTCCCTTAACTATGAGAAATTATAGAACAAATTTGGCATTGCCATGAGCGGACTAACTCATATTTGCTCCTTTAAACTATTGATAAGGATATCCTAAGGGGAAAAATGGGGGAGAGAATGCCTGTTTTTGAATTTTCGGAGGTGCTTAATTCTTTAACTTTAATGATGTACAGTCTCAAACTTGGATTCATTTAAGCTAAATATATGGAGTAGCTTCTTACTAGTACTTTTAAATTTCTCAAGGGGAGTAGGGGAGGAAGTTATAGCCGTAAAAAGGAATTTTTTAGTTGACCTATATGTTTGGAATGTTATCAGAGTCAATTACTTAAATGGTCACTCAACTATCCCAAATTATCTCCTAAAGTCACTTTTCTTTCGTTTGTAACAACAAAGTCACTGAACTATGCCTATTGCACTCAGAAGGTCACTCAACTAGATTTTACAAAATTTCGATTGCTAAATACCTATTTTACCCTCTAAATTATAAATATTTATCTTCTTTTTATTTTTTTAGAACTTTTTAGTATTAACAACAAAAATTAAAAATTTATTTACACAATTCAGAATAAAAAGTAAACAAAGGTTGTAAAATACATATTCCATGCACGTAATATAAAAATAATTATTTAAACAAAGGTATTTTTATAATATACACTATATATTCTTGAAAACTATGATCAATTATATTATTATGCTTCTACTAACTTTCCCACGACACAAAGTTATATTACTGAAAAGCAGAGGGACTATCTGTATAGGGTAAAATATGTTATGTTCAGTCGTGCATGGAATATATATAATATAATTGAGTATAATTTTTAAGAATATATAATGTATATTATAAAATACCTTTATTTAAATAATTATTCTTATATTATGTGCATGATATATATATATATTTTACAACCTTTATTTTCTTTAATTCTGAATTGTGTAAATAAATTTTTGAATTTTGGTTGTTAATACTAAAATTATTATTACTAACAAATTATTCTAATTATTTTTTTTACTATGCTCATTATTTTGTTATTCAAGCATTATATATGCTTAAATACTTTTTATTTTTTTAATTTATAAATAATATTTATTTATTCTATAGGTAAGTCCATAATGTAAATTAAAAAAGGAAAAATCATAATATCAAAAAGTTTCAAAAAAAATAAAAAGAAGATAAATATTTATTATTTAGAGGGTAAAATAGGTATTTGGCAATCTAAAATTTGAAAAATCTAGTTGAGTGACCTTCTGAGTGCAATAGGCATGGTTCAGTGACTTTGTTGTTACAAATCAAAGAAAAGTGACTTTAGGAGATAATTTGAGATAGTTGAGTGACCATTTGAGTAATTGACTCATGTTATCACCTAGGAAATGAGATTTCATGATTTTTTACAATGTTGAATAGAAAGTGTCCTTTTTAGATCTCTTAAGCGTAAAAGAAAGATCTCTTATGCGTAAAGCAAATTTATCATGTCTAAAAAAAAAAAAAGATAAGGTCACAAAACTGAAAAAAAGTTTGTAATGACCCACAAAATCATTTAACCCGTTATCACCACATTCTATTGCTAAAATTCTTAACAAACAAATCATTTTTTATATTGATAAACAGTCTATATTGTTATTTTAGTGATTACTTTTTCACTTTAAAGAGATTTACTATAACTTTGTTAAATGTATTCCCAACATTTTACCTATGGTTCTTCTTATGGTTATAAATTTGCACCTTGGCACCGAATACACTTTTGGACAGTTCGGCTCTTGCGGCTGCAAGGAGTCCAAGAGTCAAATGCCCGCGTTGCGCGCCTTTGCTGTTTGCCGCCAAATTTCTACCCTTTCAACAATTAATTTAAACAAAACGATCAACAGCTTTATAGCAAACGGAAACCTCAAAGAAGCTCGCAAACTCTTCGATCAAAGCCCCCACCTAAGAAACGTCGTGTCATGGAATTCAATTATAGCTGGTTACTTCAGATACAGATGCATTCAACAAGCCGAGTACCTGTTCGACGGAATGCCTCACAGAGATGTCGTTTCTTGGAACACCATGCTTTCCGGATATCGCAATGCTAACAACCCAGAGAAAGTCTATAATTGCTTTCTACATATGAACAGACATGGAGACAAACCCAATGAGCTCACTTTTGCGGTAGCAATTAGCTCCTTCTTGCATAAAGATTTCAAGCATTTGGTCCCACAGCTTCATGGTCTTGTGCTTAGTTTAGGGATAAGTCTCAATGTCTTTGTAGGGTCAGCATTGATGAGGGGTTATATTGACGTAGATGATTACAAAGGTTTAGCTCGAGTTTTCGATGAGATTTTGGTTAAAGATGTTACGCCGTGGAACGTGCTGATTTTGGGCTATATGAAATTTGGGTGCACAAGTGAGGCTCAGAGGGCTTTCGATATGATGCCTACGAGAAATGCTTTTACTTGGAGTACTTTGATCAATGGGTACATTGAAAACAAGAAACTTAATGAAGCTCGGTCCCTTTTTGATAAGATGAGTGAGAAAGATGTGGTTTCTTGGACAGCAATGATAAGAGGGTATGTGCAGTATGGAGACTTTATGGAGGCTTTGAAATTGTTTAAGGTGATGTTGAGCTCAGGAGCTCGTCCTAATCATTTTACATTTTCAACTGTTTTAGATGCCTGCGCAGGTAACTCTGCTGTTCTTGTGGGTAATCAAGTTCACGCTTGCATCTTGAAGTCTGGTTTCCCTCTTGATGTCGTCTTGTTGACCTCTCTTGTTGACATGTATGCAAAATGTGGCGTCATTGACATTGCGTTCTGCATTTTTGAGTCCATCCCTGAAAGGAATTTGGTAGCTTGGAATTCAATCATTGGGGGTTATGCGAGACACGGGCTTCCAGAGAGGGCAATGCAGGAGTTTGAAAGGATGGTGAAGAGTGGTATTAGGCCCGATGAAATTACTTTTATTAATTTGGTCTATGCATGTGGCCATGGTGGACTAGTCGAAGAAGGTGAGAGAATTTTCAACTCTATGGTAACGGATTACGGTTTGAAAGCAGAGATGGAACACTATGCATGTATGGTGGACTTGTATGGAAAGGCAGGTCTGCTTGAGAAAGCGGAGAAATTGATAGAGGGGATGCCTTTTAAGCCCGATGTCGTGGTCTGGGGGGCGTTGTTGGGAGCCTGTGGCTTGCACTCGTGTCTAGAGCTCGGAGAGATTGCAGCAAATGGAATCTACACATTGGAGAATGACCATCCTGCAGTATATTCTGTTCTTTCTAAAATCTATGGTGACAAAGGAGTGGACAGTGACATAACTGGTTTGGAGAAGTTGATGAAGAATTGGCGTGCTAGAAAGCAGAAAGCTGGTAGTTGGATTGAATCTCCTTCTTCCATAAGTATAACTGTTTGACAAAAATGGCAGGTGCTCAAAACAGTTCGTAAGGAACTCTTGGCGGGTTGTAAGATTGTATTCATGCGAGTTTTTCCAACTACTAACTTCCAGGCTGAAAAAAAAATTCTGTGGAAAATGGCGGAGCAACTAGGAGCAGAATGTCCCAAAGAGCATGAATTGTCTGTCACTCATGTTGTCTTTCTGGATGCTAGAACAAAAAAATCACGCTGGGCAGTGCAGCAAAGCAAATACTTGGTCAATCCAGGATGGATTGAAGCTGCCACCTATCGATGGCGAAAACCACCTGAAGAAGACTTCCCTGTCAGTACATAGTTATCAGTTCTTTGAACATTGCGTACCACCATCTTAGATTGGAGCTTATATATGGGAAGTCCAGGTGAAAATTTGATATATGTAGAACAAGTCTTAACATTTTACAGTGAGGACTGAATTTTGCGTGAGATAATTTCTAGGAAACAAGCTGAAACAAACATATAGAAGAAGGATAACAGGGCTACTCGTTGACATAGTGGCTAAGACCAACAGTTGCAAGAAGTTTACATATTGCTACTATCTACAGAGTCCTAAAACTGCAAACTACCAAAAATCTTCTTGCAATTTACTAGTTTTCAAACTACAGCTATACAAAACTTTCATCCTCAGTTTTAACAAATATTGAGATCATCCAAAGTGCTGAACTCACCTAAAAGAGATCCATAGTTATCGATGATTGGTAAGCCCAGTTTCAATGAAAATTTAACTTCCCTATTACCTGGAAGTTGGACCCATTCCCCCATCCATAAATCTTCATCTTCTTGACCTTCTTGCTTCTTCCCTGCACTATAATCAGTTGGCATTTTGCTTTGCAGCTCGACCTTCTCTGAGCTCTGAAAATCGAATATCTTAGACTGATAAGCATGGAAAGCTTCTTCAGCAGTGCCTATTTCGTGAGAATCAGTCCTTTGGTCAGTTCCTCCATTAGATGGATCTGAGATTGGAACATCAATTTCTGACCCACGAGCTGATTCGGACTGAAGTGCTTCGCAATTTACATTTTTATGTCCTTGCTTGACATTGACTAATTTCTCTTTCCCTGCATCTTTCTTAGAATTTTGCTTATTAGTACATTGCTGTTGCTTTTCCTTGACTAGTCTCTGAAACTCGAGCTTCTTAGACTGATAAGCCTGGGAAGCCTCTTCAGCAGTGCCAAAAGTCCCCAACCAAATTCTTTTATTACTGGTGGGGTTTCTAATCTCAGATGTATATTTCCCTGAATCCTTTCTCTTGTGTACCCCAACGATATGTGTTGTTTTTTTGACAAAAACGATTCTTTTATTTCTTCTACGCACACTAGCAGTGTCTAAGGTTTGATCATTAGCCACAGACAAGGATGCCACAACAGGTGATTCAAGCTGCTGAATTTGATCACAATTCTTTGGTTTATTCTCCTTATTTCCCTGCTGGCGTAATTTCTCAATCTCAGACTTCTTGGACAAATAAGCTTGTGAAGCCTCTTCAATAGTGTCAAATGTGTCCAACCATACTTTCTTATGCCTAATTCGGTCTGTAATCACAGCACCATACCTCCCATTCTTTTGCCTCCGGACTCCAAGAAAGCTTCTCTTGGCTTTAGGATTGCAGCTTGTAGTAGTATTACACTCATCAGATGATTCTGTGACACTGACATTAGCCATTAAACACGAGGTTTCTTTAGAAGATTCAGGTTCTTTCTCTGACGTCTTGTTCTTGTGAACCTCAACGATATGTGTTGTTGTTTCGTGACAGTCGATTCTTTCATTTCTTCTACTCACATGACTAGAAGTATCTAAGGTTTGATCAGTAGCCACAAACAAGGATGCCACAACAGGTGATTCAGACTGCTGAATTTGTTCAAGATTCTTCTTTGGTTTATTCTCCTCATTTCCCTGCTGGCTTAATTGCTCAAACTCGGACTTCTTGGACAAATAAGCATGTGAAGCCTCTTCAATTGTGTCAAAGGTGCCCAACCATACTTGCTTATGCCTAATTCGGTCTGTAATCACAGCACCATACTTCCCGTTCTTTTGCCTCCGGACTCCAAGTAAGCTTCTCTTGGCTTTAGGATTGCAGCTAGTAGTAGTATTACACTCTTCAGATGATTCAGTGACACTGACATTAGCCATTAAACACGAGGTTTCTTTAGAAGATTCGGGTTCTTTCTCTGATGTCTTGTTCTTGTGAACCTCAACGAAATGTGGTGTTGTTTCGTGAGAGTCGATTCTTTCATTTCTTTTACTCACATGACTAGCAGTATCTAAGGTTTGATCATTAGCCACGGACAAGGATGCTACAACAGGTGATTCAGGCTGCTGAATTTGATCACAATTCTTTGGTTTATTCTCTTTATTTCCCTGCTGGCGTAATTTCTCAATCTCAGACTTCTTGGACAAATAAGCGTGTGAAGCCTCTTCAATAGTGTCAAAAGTGCCCAACCATACTTGCTTATGCCTAATTCGGTCTGTAATCACAGCACCATACCGCCCATTCTTTTGCCTCCGGACTCCAAGTAAGCTTCTCGTGGCTTTAGGATTGCAGCTTGTAGTAGTATTACACTCATCAGATGATTCTGTGACATTGACATTAGTCATTAAACATGAGGTTTCTTTAGAAGATTCGGGTTCTTTCTCTGACGTCTTGTTCTTGTGAACCTCAACGATGTGTGTTGTTTTGTGAGAGTTGATTCTTTCCTTTCTTCTACTCAGATGACTAGCAGTATCTAAGGTTTGATCATAAGCCACAGACAAGGATGCCACAACAGGTGATTCAGGCTGCTGAAATTGTTCAAGATTCTTCTTTGGTTTATCCTCCTCATTTCCCTGCTGGCTTAATTTCTCAAGCTCGGACTTCTTGGACAAATAAGCGTGCGAAGCCTCTTCAATAGTGTCAAAAGTGCCCAACCATACTTGCTTATGACTAATTTTATCTGTAACTACAGCACCATACCTCCCATTCTTTTGCTTTCGCACTCCAATTAAGCTTCTCTTGGCTTTTGCACTAGGATTTCTTGTAGTATTACACTCATCAGATGATTCTGTGACATGGACATTAGCCATTAAACTTGAGGTTTCTTTTGATTCGTGCATGTTAAAGCCTTTGGATGCCTCTTTGACAGTACCAAAGAAGGCGTGTTTTTTCATCTTAAAAGGGTCTTTTCTATATCTCCTCATATTTTGCAATTCAACTTGTGCTTTCTCAAGGAATGATATCTCCTTAATAAAGGGCTTTTTACCTCTTCTTTCAGCAGCAGCGCTGGTACTGTTAGTCCGCTTTGAGCTCTGTTGCATGCAAATCCATAATACTACTGTCCATTTGATTAATGTGTTGAAAATGAGTAGTGGACTTTTCCTTGTCAACAAAAATCTCAGAAACGCCACAATCTGATAGCTGCTCAACTAGGGTTATGTTCTGTTTCTGTTTCTTGCAGCTGCTTCTTCTTCTTCTTCTACTCCTTGTTGATCAGTTTCCATAGCAATTATATTAAAATGACAATGTACATTGAATTGAGGGATATATATGTCTTGTCTTTGGTGAGATGAAAGAGGGAATGGGGTTTAGTGGAATTCGGAAGGAATTAACACTTCGCTACTGAGCTCTTCCTTCCTATTGTAGAATTTAGGTAGCTACTTGACGCGTGTGGCTTGTTATTTCTCTACTTTTTGTCAAAAAGGTTCGTCTTACGATATTATAAACCGATAATTAGGGGGTGTCAATGAATTTTTATAAACTGACTAAATCAATCGAGCCGTATTGTATTGATTATTAGGTTTCTTTTATAACTAATTAAAACAGTAGATTTTTATATTCCCTTCGTTCCAATTTACGTGAATCTATTTCCTTTTTTATCCATTCTAAAAAGAATGATCCTTTTCTAAATTTGGAAATTTTTTAGCTTAAACTTCTAATTCTGCCCTTAATGAGAAGTTTTTATAACCACACAAATAATGTGGACTCCTTTTTGACTTGTTTAGGACCACAAATTCCAAAAGGGATTTTTATCTTCCTATACCATATAGGAAACTAGGGGTGTACAAAGAAAACCGACAAATCGCACCAACCCGATAATCCGAGTCAAACCGAGAAAAAAAATCAGACTATGGTTTGGATTGATTAGGTTTGGTGTTGGAAAAAAAAACCCCGACCATAATTGGTTAGATTTGGTTTTAACTAAAGAAAGCCAAACCGAAACCAAACCAACCCGACATTATATATATAGAAATTTTAGATATATTTAATATATAAATTTATTTATTGTGATGTAATTTATAAATATTTCTTAAAAAATTTCATAATTTATCTTTTAAGGTATTATTTCAAGGTTGG
>NC_031990.1:95258090-95300053 GCF_001879085.1 Nicotiana attenuata | reverse complement strand
GGTGAAGTAGAAAATACAGAGATATTTGCTTGCTTAGAAAATGCAGAGATATTTGCTTAGATATCTAAATAAGGAATTTTAATGCTACAATGATTCCTTATTTAATAAAATATCTGGAAGAATATTTACTTCCATAATTGTAGCGCGCCTAAATAGGAATATCTGGAAGAATATTTAGTTCCAGATTTGTAGCGCGCCTAATTAGGAAGGAATCAACTCCTAATAATTGGTATTTAATGAATGGTATAATATTTGTAGAATAACTGTGAACATGACGGGTAAATATGAAACTATGCACATTTTTGGTAATAAGGTTTCATATATGGTATAGGAAGGTAAAAGTCCCAATTCAAAAAGTCTTCATTTTTTCTTAAACTCCGTGTCCAGTCAAATAGGTTCACATAAATTGGAGCGGAAGGAGTATATATTTATAACTGTGCAGATAATTAGGGTAAACTTTTAATTTTACAAAAATAAAACAAAAAAATACCGAACTGAATTATTTTATATAAGAAACTATATTATATATATTAAGTTATAAAAAAATCTTTTCCTAGGTCCTTGTGATTATAAAAACGTCTATAAGCCAGTAAATGAAAACCCAAAATCTCAACTCCCAAGTATGCAATTTCTACGAGAACTAAATTAGTTCTAGCTTCCATCTTGAGCAGTAATTCAATACATATTCCAGTGATAATTAGTAGCAAGCTATAAGGTATTGAATATATTCTCTCCGTAAGTTTCAGATATTTTTATTGGATACTTAATCTTCAAATAGACTATATTGTTGAATCTCGCCTTGATTAATATATTTCCATTCATGTGATCTATATTTCTTTTGACTTAATTTCCTTTACGTTACATTAGAACAGTGGAATGAATCGCTATTCCAAATATCTTTCATATTCCTTTGATTTATCATCTTTTAAACAGTAAAAACGTCTAGAGAATTTTGTCAAAATCCTAAGTGTATGTATATTATCGTGTTCTAACTTCTATTAGGGACTTGTACATGACATCTTTAAAAAAAAATACCGAAAATTAACCGAATCATACCGATACCAAAAAGAGAAATCACGGTAATTGGAAAGATTTTGAATATTCTAATTTTAATGATATAAGATTGAATAATCGAATTCCTTACTCGAATTTTTGTGTTCGCAGACACTAAAACAGAGTCAAAATTTCCTTGAATTAGGATTTTTAAAAAATGGTGACTTTGGTCATCGCAAATAAATATTCCAAGTGGCGACTCTAAAAAAATTTTAAAAAAAATAATTCCGTTCAATAATATGGGGAAAACTCCTTTATTTCCCATTACCCCGAAAAAAGGAGGTGTGACACTTGGGACATATACTTGTAACCCTTACACCAGTAAATACTTGAAAAGAAGAGCCATGATTTTGCAAACCCAAAGGTGAGGCATAGAGCATCCTCGAGGGAATAGCAAAAGAACATTGAAAAATGTATATTGGAAACAATCTCAAAATATGTGCTTTGGTTTCAAGCAATATTATGAGCTTCGTCCCCCTTTTTAAATTACATCCACAAAGATAATCATGCGTTCCTCCAACACTTGAAGAGCTACATCTTCGAATCAATCTGCAATAATGTAAGATACATACATAGAGTCAAAGGAGGAAACTAAGAAAAATTCATGGCGAGAATAAGTTGTTGAAGATTATATACTTTATGTTTAAGGTAGATACTCATTAGAACAAACTTTATTAAGCCCCAAGTGTAAAAATATCATTCGCTGCACATGTGAATTAGTTACAAAATAAAAGTCACAAAATTTACCGACCAAGGATAATAACATACAAATAGAATAATTCAAACTCACATATATCTTTGTCCAGTTTCTATGCTTAAACTACTGCTCTGTCGGGTTAAGCTTCTTAATATCCTTGAATTGAACTTGGTTGAGCAGCTCTGCAAGAATATCCTAAATAATCAATTTAGTTTGATTTACTTCTAACGCTCGATTGATCCTGAGTCACTAAAACATCACCAAATGCAACAATCTTTGCTAGATGAAAACCAATAAAAACACACCACATGCATATACTATGTTAGAAAATTGAAATCAACTCAAGCACGTGCAGCAATCTTGATTGAAAAATTTCAGCAAAACATTCTACTAGTGAGAATTAGAACCCACTATTAAAAGAGGCCTTAAAAAATTAAAGCAATTCATGTTCAATATAGTTTACCAAAAAAACCATTATCAGTTCATTCACAAACTGATAATCTTGGCCGATATCTTTCGCATTCACCATGAATATATCACGAATATGAAGATGATTTATATAAAAAAAAAAATATGACACAAGATTTATTTTTGAGTATTTGGTGTGAGCACTTGGTATGTTAAAATAGAAAAGAATTTGCAGCTGATAAGTCCGCAAAATTTGGATTTCAAGTTTTTTTAAATCATACAATGTAAGTACTTGGTGTGAGCATCTAATTTTTTTTACCATATTTAAATTTTTATCACCTTCTACTATGTAAATATTTTTAGGGGTTTAATCTACAGTTTTTAGCTTTGTTTCGCCTTTTTTATAGGGTAACAACAACGATACAGTAAAATTTCGCTAGTGGGTTCTGGGAGGGTAGTGTGTACGCAGACCTTACCCCTACCCCGAAGGAGTAGAGAGGCTGTTTCCGAAAGACCCTCGGATCAAGAAGACAAAAAGACAAAAGGGGACAATATCAGTACCACCACAGAAATCATAGGAAAAATAAAAACAATATGAAATCTAGAAGATAGATGCAAAACAAAAACGATAGCTAGTAAATAGGCCTCACACTATGAAAAACAAAATAGTAAGATTCAACATCGCCACTAGCTATCTTAGACAAAAACCCTACCAGACTAGTCTCACAAAGGTACGAAGTAAGGCAAGATTCAACTACCTCCTAACCTACAACCATAATACTCGACCTCCATATCTTCCTATCAAGTGCCATGTCCTCGAAAATCTGAAGCCTCGCCATGTCTTGCTTGATCACCTCTTCCCAATACTTCTTAGGCCGTTCTCTACCTCTTCTCTTGCCCTCCACAACCAGCCGCTCACACCTCCTTACCGGAGCATCTAGGATTCTCCTCTGTACATGCCCGAACCATCTGAGCCTCGCTTCCCGCATCTTGTCATCAATAAGGCCACGCGTACCTTCTCCCGAATATCATCATTCCTTATCTTATCCATCCTAGTGTGCCCGCACATCCACCTCAACATCCTCATCTCTGTTACTTTCATCTCTGGATATGTGAGTTCTTAACAGGCCTACACTTAGCCCCATACATCGTGGTCGGTCTAACCACCGCTTTATAAAACTTACCTTTGAGTATCGGTGGCACTCTCTTGTCACACAGGACTCCAGATGCTAACCTCCATTTAATCCATCTTACCCCAATACGGTGTATGACATCCTCGTTGATATCCCCTCCCCCTTGGATAACCGACCCAAGGTACTTGAAGCTGCCTCTACTTGGGATGACCTGTGATTCAAGCCTCACATCCACCCCCACTTCCCCCGGCTCAGCGCTGAACTTACACTCCAGGTATTCCGGCTTCGTCCTGCTCAGCTTGAAACCCTTAGACTCAAGAGACTTTCTCTAAACCTCCAGCCTCTCGTTAACACCGGCTCGCGACTTATTAATCAGAACTATGTCATCGGCGAATAGCATGCACCTTGGTGCCTCCCCTTAAATATAGTGTGTTAACGCATCCACTACCAGGGAGAATAAGAACGGTCTGAGAGCAGAACCTTGGTGTAACCCCATAACAATCGAAAAATGCTCAGAGTCGCCTCCTACTGTCCTAAACTGAGTCTTATCCCCATCATACATGTCTTTAATCGACATAATGTAGGCAACCGGCACACCTTTTGCCTCCAAGCATCTCCAGAGAACTTCTCTAGGAACCTTGTCATATGTTTTTTCTAGGTCAATAAACACCATGTACAGATCCTTCTTCCTCTCCCTATACTGTTCCACCAACCTCCTAACAAGGTGTATAGCTTCCATAGTAGAACGACCCGGCATGAACCCGCATTGGTTGTCGGATACAGACACCATCATCCTCACCATCGCTTCAACCACCCTCTCTCACACTTTTATGGTATGACTCTGTAATTTTATACCCCCATAATTGTTACAATTCTGGATATCACCTTTGTTCTTATACAATGGAACCACCGTACTCCACCTTCACTCATCCGACATCCTCTTTGCCTTGAAAATAACATTAAACAACGAAACCTGCTCTCCCCACACACTTCCATAATTCCACCGGAATCTTGTCTGGCCCGGTCACTCTGCCCCTACTCATCTTACGCATAGCTCCTATGATCTCCTCAACCTTGATGCACCTGCAGTGCCCAGAGTCACGGTGACTCTCGGAATTCCCCAATTCACCTAACACACTATCCTGATCCCTTTTTCATTCAGAAGTTTATAAAAGTAAGTCTGCCATCTCCTCTTAATCTAGGCGTCATCCATCAATACTCTACCATCGTCGTCCTTGATGCATCTTACTTGGTCCAAATCTCGAGCGTTCCTCTCTCTTGTCTTGGCCAGTCGGAATAACTTCTTCTCCCCGCCTTTTTTCCCTAGTTCCTTGTACATACGACCATAAGCCGTAGTCTTAGCCTCCGTGACGCCAGCTTAGCTTCCTTCCTAGCTATCTTATTATTAATATTATTTTTATTTTTATATATATTTTTTAAAAACCCGAAAAAGTTAAATAATTTTTTATAAAAAGAAAACAATCCGGGTGGGAATTAAAAAAAAGGGAAAGGGGAAAGTAGGGAATTAAAAAATAAAAGTAAAGGAATGTGGGAATTTAAAAAAAAAAAGAAAAGTAAAAGAAAGTGAGAAATAAAAAAGAAAAGTAAAGGTAGGTGGGAATTAAGAAAAAGTAAAAGAAAGTGAAAATTTTTAAAAAAAGTAAAAGAAAGTGGAAATAAAAAAAAATAAAGGAAGATGAAAATTAAAAAATTAAAGTAAAAGAATGTGGGGAATTAAAAAATAGAAGAAAATTGGGAAGTGGGAAATTTTTTTAAAATCTGAAAAAAAGTTCCAAAAATTTGTCTATAAAAAGAAAGTGAAAATTAAAAAAGAAAAGTAAATGTTGATGGAAATTAAAACATAAAAGCAAAGGAAGGCGGGTGATAAGTAGGGATTTTGACTACTTATTTGCACCCTCTTACTTTCGTTTAAGCTCAAAAATGCTTAACGATATTCTTGAGGACTGATAAAATGTGCTTACTTGCAGGATTATTGGAAAATGAGCCAAAAAGATGAAAATCAACTCAAGAAGGATTAATTTTGGTCAAGGACTAAAACAAATCAAAAAGAGCAAAGTACGGACCACACAATATTGAGTGTGGCCGCAGACCATGAAGAAACCTCTAACAGATTTCCTTTGTAAAGTGCGGACCGCACAATTATTGTGCAGCCGCAGAAGATGAGGTTCAGAGAGATGCGATTCTGGTCCGTGAGGAAGTGTGGACCGCACCATTATTGTGCGGCCGCACTCAAAAATATGCGGTCCGCAGAAGTCTTTTATGGCAAGCTTAAGTTCAAGAGTGCGGCCGCACTCAGAAATGTGCGGTCCGCAGAATCTGAAGAAGTGCAGTCGCAACCCAGAATTGTGCGGCCGCAGAAGTCCATCCTGTGAAGCCAGCTTCAAATTGCGGACCGCACACAGAATTGTGCGGCCGCAGAGCCTCCACAGGGGCAATTTTATCTGATAATTTTAGTTGTGTATAAATAGTTTTTTTTTGGTCAAAATTAGATGAAGTTTTGAACATCTGAAAGTTTATAACCGTTTTTCTTTACTGGTTTTAGTAACTTTAGCTTACTTCAGTGATTAAACATTAGATTTTTGTCTTTTAATCTTGCAATATGAGTTTAATTATCATTCTTCTTTAATTTCTTCATCTTCATCTATGAGTAGCTAAATTTCTAGCTAGGGTGTCACAACCCTAGTGTGGGTACCTAATGGGTGTTTTGATCTAAGGCTTGTTTATGGTTGGCTGTGTAATATTTAGCCTAGTTCTTACTTTAACTGTGGAAATAATGGTTGCAAACATTGATTCAAGCCTACTTGACTTAGTCTCTACTTGAGAAAGAGAGATTGAGTCTAGGAAAACTTGGCTAACAAGAAATTGGGTGAACTCAAAAAATTGATAGTCCCAATTAAAGGGTTGAATCTAGAGATAGTAAAACCCGACTTGAGCATCTATTAACTGTTTTGTGTATTACCCATTTAGACTTTAGAAAGCCGAATTGGGCAAAACCACTCTATTACCGAGAGGTATTGAGTGGGTAATTGCGTGTTGATTGCTATATTACGCCCCGACCAACGAAACCTGCCCTAGAGTCCACAACCCGTTAGGCAAACACCTAGGTGGAAGTCACAGCCCTAGATCTTTTACAACTTGAAAAACAACATCAAATATATAATTCTCTAGTTTTATCTTTGCAAACAATAGCTTACTTTAGAAGTAGACAAAAACAACAAAGTATGTGGAAGTGCATTTTGGACACATTATACGCTTAGTCCGAGTATATACCTAACCACCTACGCTCCCTGTGTATTCGATCCCGACTCCTAGTTGGGTTATTATAATTGCATTGACCGCTTCACAACCATATTTTGAGGTGTGAACTTGGGCGACATCAATTTTTGGCGCCATTGCCGAGGAGCTAAAAACGGATTTAGCTATATTTTTGGTTTTGTGTGTGATTTATCTTCCTTTCCTTTCGGGTTACTAATCTTTTTGTGAAACAATTATAGGTGATACATTGGCTCTCAACAACAATGATCCTTTTGGAAATATGCCATTGGGGGATGACGGGGATGATGACCAAGTTGATGAGGTTCCTCTTGAACCTCAAGCAAATAGATGAGGCCGTCCGCCTCAAGAAAACGTTCAAGTTCCACCCCTACCTCCTCTAAGAGCAGCGGCACAACGGGCATTGCCGAATGAAGGATACGCAAGTGCAATAGTCCTGCCCCGCATTAGGGCGGGCAACTTTCAAATCACAGATGTCATGCTTACACTGTTGGAACAACGGGGATTTTTCACTGGGACTCCAAGTCAAGATACATACAAGCACTTAAAAGGGTTTGTTGACACTTGCTGGGGGAGTAAACAGACAAACGTCTCCGAGGATGCTTTGCGGTTGAGGCTATTCCCTTTTTCTTTACGGGGAAAACCTTGGATTGGTTAGAGAGGCTGCCAAATCATTCTATCCATACATGGGATGAATTGGCCGAGAAATTTATTGCCAAGTTCATTTCTCCCGGGCATATGGCAACTCTTAGGGATGAGATTCTAGCTTTCAAACAAGAACCCAATGAGCCTTTGCATGAGATATGGGAAAGGTACCGTACTATGGTGAAAGAGTGCCCGAACAATGACATGACGGAGGCTATGATTCAACAAACTTTCTATAGAGGGGATCAATACTACCAATCGATGCGTGGTCAACCAACTTGCCGGTGGAAATTTCGTGCCAACGCCGTACGCGGAAGCTTGTGAGATTCTTGATGAAATGCTGGATACTTCATCGGCATGGTAAAGTAGAGCAAACGTTCCTCAAGGTGATCCAAACGTGATTCACTTGCATAAACAATTACATGATCATTGGCAAGCAATTGCCGAATTGACCACCACAATGAATCAACTAGCAAAAGCTCAACTTCAACAAGTGCAAGGTACCAAGCAAGTAAATGCAATGGAAGGAGTTAGTATGATGGTAAACAAGAGAAGTCAAAAGGGTCCTCAAGTGCAAAACCGGGTTGAAAATTATGTACAAGATGATAGTGGATTTGATCAAGATGAACAATACAATGAACAAGAAGAGGAGGTACAATATGTGAACAACTTCCAAGGGAAAAGTAACAATAATCAAGGCCCGAATCAACAACAATGGAGACCACATGGAAATCAAGGAAATTGGAATTCAAACAATCAAGGTGGTTGGAACAACCAAAATAATCAAGGTAATTGGAACAATCAAAACAACCAAGGGAATACAATCAAAGCAATCAAGGAAATTGGAATGGTCAAAATAACCAAGGCAATTGGAGTGGCAATAATCAAAGCCATTGGGGAGGCAATAACCAAGGAGGGTGGAACAACAACAACAATTGGGGGTCGGGTTTTTAAAGGCCCCCGATGTTTCAACAACCGAGAAACCCAGATCCCTATACTTCCCAAGGTCCGAGTTCTTCCAATAATATGATGGGTCGAATAGAAAACATATTCAAACAAATGATGGAGAAGAATGCCGACTCTGATGCTCAATTAGCCTCTCACAATACTTCAATTCGTAATTTGAAAGTTCGATTGGGCCAAATCTCGCAGGCTTTGAACACTCGTCCTAAGAGGGCACTACCAAGTGATACAGTGGTGAACCCAAAGGGTGGGAACAACACAGGATATGCCATGGCCATTACTACAAGAAGTGGAAAATCTGGGGAAGAAACCACCTCAAGTCAAAAGAAAATTGTGGATGATGAACAATTGGTACAAGAAGATGAGATGACAAGCAATGAAGTGCAAGCAAATGATGAGGTGAGAATTGATATTTATGACAATATGGAGGAGACTCAAGAAGAAGTGAACCCGTCTAGGGAGCACATTATTGACATACCGGAACCGGTAGTGCCAAAGGCTAAGGCACCAATGCTGATCGCTGCCAACTCAGCACCACTAATAAGTAGCGAGAGAGGGTCGCAATAGCTTTTACCCGATTTGTGGGTCGGGATCGAATCCACAGAGAGCTAGGATTGGAATCGAGTATCTATTTAGCTTAGGGTTGCGTATGTGCTCTTAATTGGTCTTCTACTCATTTTTGGATTTTCTTTATATTCTACTATGATCAAACTACAAATTATAATTGCAACTAAATTAAACTAAGAGTAAATTGCTACAAGTTGTATCTAATGGTTTAAAAGGCACTAGGGTACTGACTTTCACCTAGGTGGCTAATTGACGGGTAATTGCATCTAAGGCTCGATTGACATGATTGGGGAAATATGTTATAACCGTTGCTCGATACTACCCACTCTACACCTCTCGGTAGAAAGAGTGGTTTTGCCCAATTGACTCTCTCAAGATCAATTAGGTATGCATATTTGCCTAAGCAACTGGGGTTCAAGTTGGGTAATTACTCTCTCGAGGTTTAACCCTTTAATTGGTACTATCAAATCTCTTGAGTCCATCCCAATTCCTTGTTGAGTCAATTTTGGAGACTTAGGTTCTCTTTCTCAAGAAGAGCCTAAGTCAACATAGCACAAACTAGTGTTTGCAACCACTAATTCATAAATTAAACCATAAAATTGACCCAAATAACAAACACCCAGAATCAATCTAACCTTAAATCACAACACGCATCAATTACCCACACTAGGGTTGAGCCATAACCCTAGCTAGTGGGTCTAGCTACTCATGCTTGAAGATAAAATCAGAGAAATTGATGAAGAGAAAGACATATTAATTAATTACTGAAGTAAATACAAAGTTTCAATGATTAAAACCACGTAAAGATGCCAAAAATGGCTAAGAAATATCGCCTCACGAGCGCAGCTACAGTATTGTAATATCTGATGCCCTAAAAATGGAAAAGTGTTCTAGTTATACTAAGCTGGAAAAACTGGACAAAATTGCCCCTGCGGGGTCAGTGCGGACCGCACAAAATGGTGTGCGGCCGCACTAGGCTCTTGACTCTGAAAAATCAACTCTCTGAACCCAAGCTTCGCGGACCACGCAGAATGGACTACGGCCGCGGAGGCATCTAGCGCGGTCCGCACAAACACGACCGCGGACCGCACAGGCTTGAACCTTGGCACTTGACATCTCTCTGAAGTTTGCTTTCGCTGATCGCATAAAAATGGTAGTACGGACGCGGTGTCTTCGATGCGGGCCGCACAATATCTACTGCGGCTGCACTACTTTGTTGCCTTAAAATTCAGGTCTCTGAATACTTGTGCAGGTTTCACTCCTTTTGAGCCGATCTTTGACATCTCGTCACTTTGTTGATCAAACCTGCAATCAAGCACAACTTATGAGCCTTCTGAGACTAGTTTGTAAGAATTTATAATCAAAGCGTAAGCAAGAAGGAGCATGAAACACGTCAAAATCCCTTGTTATCAACTCCCCCAAACTTAAGCTTTTGCTTGTCCTCAAGCAAACAAACTAAGACCCGCCCCTTAAGGGAAAATCCAAGAAATTTTCAGCTTTCCTAAAGCAACCTCAACTAGCATCAATTGGGACTAACAATTGCCCTCGACACACATGAGTCATTAACAATATTTAACCTTTGAAAAACCATGGATCAAGTGCGACACAAGAGCATCAAGAGTTGACTCAACACATCAAAGAACTCTTTTCAATTACTTTGGTCATTGTGGAACCCAAACTCACACATCCTCAACTCTCCCTAAGCAAACCTCACCTTTAGAATATTGGCACACAAAACGAGGTTATTGGGAATTCACTCATCTCTCTCAAGGAAAGGTCACAAGTCCGGCTCTAAGTACCATATGCTTGCCCCTTGTGTAAGTATCCACTAATGTAAGCTTCATTCGACTCAAGATCATATAGGGCTTGTGTGGAGTCACTGTGAAGGCTTTTGGTTTAGGGTAGGACAAGTTTTTGTTCAAGTGGGTTCCATCTTCCCTTAAGCACTTCTTTTGATTCATTTGGCACAATTTCACTTGACTCTTTGAGTCATTTCACTTCTTTCTAAGGGGGTAGAGAGACACATTGTCACTCTTTCTTATGCATTTCAAACCTTTTCTCCTTTTTTCAAGTTTCCACACCTTTCATTCTTTGCTTTTCTAGAATCCCTTTTTATTCTTTTTCACATTGAACATTCTTTTTGACTTTTTGCTTTTCTTTCTTCTTCATTGCCTTTCCTTTTCTTTATTTTTGTGCCTTTTTGCCACTTTGTTGCAATCCTCGTCTCTCCCTCCAAACTTATACTTTTGCCATGTGCTAAAGGAAAGATCGGGTGCCAAGAGAGGGTATCTTTTAGAACGGGTATAGGCTTGTATCATAGTTCTAGGATCAAAAGGGTTAACTAGGGATCATATCGCTGGTAGGCTATGGAATTGTTCAAACTATCATTTGGATCAAGGAGAGCCTATAATCATGTCTTAAGTTAAAATTCACCTAGGATTTCACCTCAACAAACATTCAGGGCAAGTTCTAGACCAATGGCTTGGGACTTGGACTTGCAATTCAATTACTCACCACACAAGCTAAGGTATTGCTAAAGACATAGAGTCGGGGGCCCACAACGACCTTAGATACGATTTGAGCACACAATGGTCCCGAAAAACCACTTGATGATTATCGGCCAACGCAAGAGTCTCAAGGTCACAACTTTCACCGTCCTAAACACAACAATTTGTTTTTGACCATAAGATCAAAGGCAAATGTGCTAGGCCCAAGTGAAGCTTTGCTTGAGGTACCCTTAACTACTGACTACTAAAAACCAAAAAGAAAAAGAAAAACGGACTCAAACCCTTAAGAAGGTTGTTACGCCATCCATCATTGGGAAGAGCCACCCGGTTCACGCAACATTCCACCTTTGGAAAGAACCGTCGCATTAAGAAAACCAAAGGTTTATTGAAAACTCCGAAAACAAGAAGCTACGAATCACAAATAAGAAGCTAGAAACGAAAATTTTTGTGGAAAACAGAATAAATATATACAAGAGGGGATTTGAATATACAACGGGGGATGAATATATACAATATGATGTAACTTTATATACAGACCAAAAATGAAATAAAAGTGCGATAATATCAAATTATATACAGACCAAATGTGAAAAGTCAAGAAAGCATAAAAATATCAATATATACAGTCATCCAAAATGTAGGGCTCACCCCCTCAAATGAAAGCTGGCATTGTCCCCAATGCCAACTAGTCTAAATAAGCACCAAAAGATATAGAAAAAGGATATAGAGGACTCCCTAAGCCGTGTCTGTCTGCATAGGATCATGGGTGGTCCCTAGGTCCTCTGTGTGCTCGGGAACCTCAGATTGGTTCCCGGTGGTCTGCTCCTCAGCTACTGGAACCTGGGCCTGGACCTCGACAGGCTATGGAACTGGTACATCCTGTGGCTGACTGGAGGAGGTCTCCGGTGGATCCGCTAACTGGATGATAGCATCATCTACTCTAGCGATCATCCTCCTCCTCTTCGGAGGCCTCTGGGTCTGCTCCGGCTGTGGATGAGCTGTTGGGACTGGATCATCATGCAACAGGTCCAAAGGCAGCTGGTTTGCCTTCAGTCTATCAACATCTGCCCGCAGCTCCTTCATGGACTCCTTGGAGGCCCGCGTCTTCCGCAGCTTCATATGCTCCTTAGCAAGCTCCTTGAGAGCCTTGCTATGTGAATCCACTGCCTTTGTGAGCGCAGCCTGAGTGCCGAGGATCTTCTTCTGGTTCTTAAGTATCTCTTTGAGCGCATCCTCGATCGACTGGGGTACCTGTGGGGCTGGGGGAGCTGACTGAGCCGCTACAGTAGTAGTCAATGTGGACAGCTTGGACGAGGCAGTCTGCATCCAGTTGTTTATACTTAGCAGGGCCTGGCTCAGCCGGTGGGCAGTAATGGGATGGGCCCGGCTAGATGGGATCTCTAGGCCTGCTGATCTGGAAGGGCCAGGAGGAATGGCTGAAGATGTGGAAGGTCCGGGAGGCATATCAGCAGAAATGGAGGTAGGCTCAGCAGGGACCTCTACCACAACTGGCTCTTCAGACTGGCCAGTTGGTGCAGAAGTAGAGGCTTTGTAGTTCTTGTCCTTGGGGTTGTCATTCCCTTTCAAGCTATACCAGGAGAACGGGGCTGTCGCCTTGACCTTGACGTCGTAGGGCTTCTTGTCCACCTCCAAGTCCTGAAAGTACATAGTGAAGGTGCTAGGGAAAGGGTAGTTCCGGTCATGCTCCGCTCCCACTAACGAGATAATGCGGGACATCACATTCCCCACATTTATGGGGTATCCCGCCATAATCGAAGCAACCAATACAGCCCGATGGAGAGGAAGGGTCTGGTCATGTGTAGTAGGATCCAACCGGCTGCAAACAAACGTCTCCCAACCCCTCGCCTCAAAGTTTAAGGTCCTCCGCAATATTTGACCCCAGCAGTCAACCAATCCGGAACGGTACCTGGGATTGCCAGGTACTGAGCTAACCATGGACGTACCTCCTCGCCCATCTCCAACTTCGCCATGTACAAAGTTTCATCCTCCTCATTGAAGCCCAAGTATTCGTTGAAGTATTTCCCATCAAACAACACTGTCTTATTGCGAACCTTGGTCACTTTGGAGCTCTTTTTGATTTGGGCTACATTGCAGTAAAACTCCTTGACCTTGTGTTCATTGGCATCTACACACTTGTCCATATAATATTCCCAGCCCACTCTAGTCCTAAATTGTCTTTGCACATTGGGGTTGAGGGGTAAAAGATCGTTATCAATGAAGCTCCTCTCCTGTATCAATTTTCTCACCGGCCACCACTCCCTAAATTTGTGGTATGCCACCTCACTTACGAACCTATCTCGCCAAACCTCGGGTTTTCTAGTTCTGGCAATACCTCCCACCTGAGGCTCACCACCTTCTGCCACTTCCTCATCTCCCCCAACTTCCTCCTTCGCACCTACTGCACCCTCTCCAGATACTGAAGCTGTAGGAGAGGTGGAGTATTCCCCACTACCTGCTGCTGAGCCCTCAGACGACTCAGAAATGACATGCTGTGGTGCTTGGGCAGTGGGTGATGGTGGAGGGCTATCTCTTAGCCTAAATCTTTCCGTCCAGTCTTCAATGTATTCTGGCACGGAGTCTGAAGAAATATACCTTGACGGTTGGTACTCACTCCCCGAGGAATGGGAAGCAGCTCTGTCTGCAGCTTTTATTAGCTTCCCGGTCTTTTTTATGTTTTCCCGAGCTTGGGGAGTGAGTTTGATCATTTTCTTTCCTTTGCCCCCCGGGAGGATTCACCTCTTCCGGGTTGTTTTGATCATTTTCCTCCTCGTTGTTTAACCATTGTCTGCATACGTCATTCAATGTATTTGTTAGTATCAATCAAAGCAGTTCAAGTTATTGCAGCAGAACAAATTGCAGACAGAGTCACAGTGTGACAGACAGTTGCATAAATTGCCTAGTGCGGACCGCAAAAATGGTAGTGCGACCGCACAGGGACTAGTGCGGACCGCACAAAATCGACCGCGGTCTGCACAGGGGTGGGGTTCAAAATACCCATCCTCTGAATTTGACCAGTGCGGACCGCACAAAATGGCAGCGTGGTCGCACCGGGCCAGTGCGGACCGCACAAAATATAGTGCGGCCGCACTGGGCAAAGGTCACCTGGACAGAAGATCATCAGTGCGGTCCGCACAAAGTGGTACTGCGGACCGCGTTAGGGCACCGCGGACCGCACAGAAATGACCGCGGTCCGCGCTACGTGCCCAGACTTGGCACTGAGTTAGGGTTCATCAGATTTTGCTTTTAAGTCCAAATTTTTACCTAATTAGGGTCCCTAAATGTTTTCCCAGTCCATTATACTCACGAAGTCCACATGAATCATCATTTAAACTAACTTAACCTAAAAATCGAACTAATTACGGGAAGAAGAAGAACTATAATCTAAGAAAAATGAAAATAAAATGAAATTATGAAATTAAACAAAGAAGAATTGAGTGAAATGTTACCAGATATAGAGATGAAGTGCAACTAATCAGTGTCAAGCAAGAATTACGATCAAGGTGCAAGGGATGAACAGTAAATAATAGCTCTGAGGTTCGATTTTGCGAAAAGGGTAAAAGGGGGTCCATGGGGTCTATTTATAGAGAAACCCCTGGGGCCCATTCTCACCTACCAGTGCGGACCGCACAAAATGGACCGCGGTCCGCACCGGGCTATTATGTTCAAGTCCAACTTAGTAACCCACCGCGGTCCGCACAAAATGGACCGCGGCCGCGGTGGTCCACCGCGGACCACATCAAATCAACCGCGGTCGCGGTGGAAAACTTCAGAGAGCAATTTTTTTCACCCTTTACCAGTGCGGACCGCACAGAATGGTAGTGCGGCCGTACTGGAAACTTCAGAGACCTGTGCAATTTTTCAACATGTCTTGCACTGCATCAACACAATCCTGTAACATCTCAAAACCAGTTAGCTCAAAAATCAATCCTACACTATAAAGAAAATCAAAGAAAACAAAAAGAAAAACATATGGGTTGCCTCCCAAGAAGCGCCTGATTTAACGTCGCGGCACGACGCATGTTACCATCCAATCATTTGAAATGAACAACAGCCACCACATGGCTATCATGAAACTTCCCAAGATAATGCTTGACACGATGCCCATTCACTCTAATGACTTCACCATTTTTTGTTTTTAAAATCAAGAGCACCAATGGGGTTCACCAACACAACTTCAAACGGTCCACTCCATTTTGATTTAAGCTTTCCCGGAAACAGACGTAACCGGGAATTGAACAAGAGAACCAAATCACCAACTTTGAACTCCTTCCCATGAGCATATTTATCATGAAGGTACTTCATCTTGTCCTTATACAAGGACGAACTAGAGTAGGCATGAAACCGGAATTCATCAAGTTCATTGAGTTGTTCAACACAAAGATTGGCCGCAATATCCCACTCAAGATTAAGCTTCCTCAAAGCCCACATGGCCTTATGCTCCAACTCCACTGGTAAATGACATGCTTTCCCAAACACCAACCGGTACGGCGACATACCAATTGGGGTCTTGTAAGCGGTCCGATAAGTCCATAGAGCATCATCTAACTTTTTAGACCAATCGGTCCTATTAACATTGACGGTCTTGGACAAAATGCTCTTGATCTACCTGTTAGACACTTCCACCTGGCCACTTGCTTGAGGATGATAAGGTGTAGACACTTTGTGGTTGACACCATACTTGGAAAGCAAGGTATCAAAAGCTCTATTACAAAAATGCGATCCTCCATCACTAATAATTGCCCGAGGTGTACCAAACCTTGTGAAAATGCTCTTCTTCAGAAATGCCACCACACTCCTAGCTTCATTGTTGGGCAAGGCCACGACCTCGATCCATTTTGAGACATAATCAACCGCAACAAGAAAGTAGGTGTTTCCACACGAGCTTACAAAAGGGCCCATAAAATCGATCCCCCATACATCAAAGATATCAATTTCAAGAATTGTGTTTAGAGGCATCTCTTCTTTCTTGGAAATCCCGCCCACTCGTTGACATTGATCACATCTTTTTACTAGATCACTTGCATCTTTGAACAAGGTTGGCCAATAAAAACCACAACTCAGAACTTTCGAAGCCGTCCTCGCCCCTCCATGATGGCCACCATAGGGGGAGGAATGACAAGCCTCTAGAATGCTAAATTGCTCCTCCTCAGGTACACACCTCCGGATGACCCGTTGGTGCAAATCTTGAACAAGTATGGCTCATCCCAATAGAAGTCCAAACTATCCCTTTTGAGCTTCTTCCTTTGGTTAGAAGAGATCTCACACGGGATGATGCCAGTCACAAGGAAATTAGCAATGTCCGCAAACCATGGCATATCACACATTGACACAGAAAGTAATTGCTCATCGGGAAATGTATCGTTGATCTCTAGGCCATCACACGGCCTACCTTCCTCCTCCAAGCGGGACAAATGATCCGCCACTTGGTTTTCACTACCTTTCCGGTCCACTATTTCCAAATCAAACTCTTGAAGAAGTAACACTTCTTTGTCATCAAATACCTCAGGGCGGCATGATCGATGTGCACTATGACTTTGGCTCCCATAAGATATGGCCGAAATTTTTCCATGGCGAACACAATAGCCAATAATTCCTTCTCAGTCACCGTGTAGTTCCTTTTAGCCTCATTCATAGTCTTGCTTGCATAGTACACAGGATGAAACATTTTGTTCACTCTTTGACCCAAAACTGCCCCAACCACAACATCACTCGCGTCGCACATGAGCTCGAAAGGCAAGCTCCAATTGGGTGCGGTAATGATCGGGATGGTGGTAAACTTATTCTTAAGAAGTTCAAAGGCCTCCATGCATTTCTCATCAAACACAAACTTAGCATCTTTCTCTAGCAACTTGCAAAGAGGATTCACTACCTTCGAAAAATCCTTGATAAACCGTCGGTAGAACCCTGCATGCCCAAGAAAACTCCTCACCCCTTTGACAGAAGTGGGGGGAGGGATCCTTGAAATCACCTCAATCTTGGCTTTGTCTACTTCAATCCCATGCTTAGAAATTTTGTGGCCCAACACTATGCCCTCTTCAACCATGAAGTGGCATTTTTTCCAATTATGAACGAGATTTGTGTCTTCACATCGGGACAAGACTCTATCCAAATTTCTCAAACACTCTTCAAATGAATCACCAACGACACAAAAATCATCCAAAAAGACCTCCAAAATGTCTTCCACCATATCGGTGAAAATAGCCATTATGCATCGTTGGAACGTCGCCGGAGCATTGCACAACCCGAACTGCATCCGAGAGAAAGCAAAGGTGCCATATGGACAAGTAAAGGTGGTCTTCTCTTGGTCCTCCAGAGCGATTAAGATTTGATTATACCCCTAGTATCCATCCAAAAAGCAATAAAAGGCACGCCCCGCAAGGCGATCAAGCATTTGGTCAAGGAATGGCAAAGGGAAATGATCCTTGCGGGTCACCTTGTTCAGTTTCCGGTAGTCCATGCATACCCGCCATCCGGTAATCGTCCGAGTGGGAATAAGTTCATTGTTGTCATTTGTCACCACAGTCATCCCACCCTTCTTCGGTACACATTGCACCGGAGAAGTCCATGAGCTATTGGAGATTGGATACACCACACCTGCATCTAGCCACTTGATCACTTCTTTCTTCACCACTTCTTGCATTGCCTCATTGAGCCTCCTTTGATGTTCCAAGGAGGGCTTTGCATCATCCTCCAAAATAATCTTGTGCATGCAAAATGCAGGGCTTATTCCCCGAATGTCAGCTAGTGTCCATCCAATTGCCTTTTTCCGCTTTTTGAGCACCGCCAACGTGGCATCTACCTGCATGTTAGTAAGACAAGAAGAAAGAATAACTGGTAAAGTAGAATTAGAGCCCAAGAATTCATACCTGAGATGTGGAGGTAGTGGCTTCAACTCCAACACCGGTGGCTCCTCAATTGATGGTTTGGTTGGTGGAGTTTTCCGATTTTCAAGATCCAAAGACAATTTTCTGGGCTCATAGGAATAAGAGTCCATTTCATGTAAAGCATTCACGCACTCCACTCGGCCCGCATCATCATTGACATCCAAATTCAACAATACGGCCTCCAAAGGGTCCTTAACATTGATCATTGCACTGGTATCATCAATTATCACAGCCGTGACTAAATCCACAAATGAACACACTTCGGTACAACTGGGCTGCTTCATTGACTTGCACACATGAAATACTACCTTTTCATCACCTACCTTGAAAGTGAGTTCCCCTGCTTCCACGTCCACTAGAGCCTTCCCCGTGGCAAGGAAAGGTCTCCCTAATATGATCGGGACCTCATAATCTACTTCACAATCCAATATCACAAAATCAGCTGGCAAGATGAATTTGTCCACCCCGACGAGCACATCATCAACAATACCCAATGGTCACTTCATAGATCGGTCTGCCATTTGTAATCGCATGGAAGTTGTCTGTGGAAGACCAATACCCAAAGTCTTGAAAATTGAGAAGGGCATTAAATTGATGCTCGCCCCAAGATCACATAAAGCTTTGGCAAAGTCTGCACTACCAATAGTGCATGGGATAGTGAAAGCACCGGGATCCTCTAATTTCAGGGCCATTGAGTGTACTATAGCACTAACTTGGTGGGTCATCTTGATAGTTTCATAGTCCATTGATCTCTTCTTTGTAACCAAATCCTACATGAATTTAGCATAACCAGGCATTTGCTCCAAAGCCTCCACCAAAGGCACGTTGATGGATAAGCTCTTCATCATGTCGATGAACTTTTTGAATTGATTCTCACTTTTCTGCTTGGCTAGCCTCTGAGGATAGGGGGAGGTGGCCTAGGCAAAGGTGCCTTGGCTTTTGGCACAACCGGTTCCGGCATGTCAATTACGTGCTCCCTAGAGGGTTTAACGGCCTCTTGAGTTTCCACCTCGGTTTCATTAATGTCAATCCTCACTTCATTGTTCACATTTTTATTAACCACATCTTCAACTACCAAAGGAACCGCATCTTCTTGCAACTCAACATCATCTTCACCAACTTGCTTTTGTTTTGAGGCATTCACATCACCGCCTCTCCCACTTCTTGTTGTAACCGCCATAACATGGTTGTTCCCACCCTTTGGGTTCACTACCGTATCACTTGGTAGAGCACCCTTAGGGAGTGTATTCAAGGACTGAGAGATTTGACCTAGTTGCACCTCCAAATTCCTAATTGAAGTATTGTGAGAAGCCAATTGCGCATCGTAATCCGCATTCTTTTTCATCAGTTGTTCGAACATCATTTCAATTCTACCCATTTCGTTGTTGGAAGAACTAGCACCTTGAGAAGGGAAAGGGGGTGGATTGTTCGGTTGTTGGTACATTGGGGGTCTTTGAAAGCCTTGCCCCCGGTTTCCTTGGTTCCCATTGTTCCATCCACCTGGATTGTTATTGTTGCCCCAATTGTTGTTATTACCATTCCAGTTCCCTTGGTTGCCTTGATTGTTGTTCTGATTGCCCCAGTTGTTGTTATGGTTGTTGTTCCCCCAATTACCATTGTTTTGTTGTTGATTGCCCCAATTGCCCTGGGGTCGCCACTGTTGTTGGTTGGAAGAGTAGCCCCGTTGTCCTTGAAAATTGTTTACATATTGAACCTCTTCATTTTGCTCATCACAGCCATCATTTTGAAACACATCACAATCATCATCAAATTGCTCAAAATTTCCTTGGTTTTGTTGCCTTCGTTGCCTTCTCTTGTTGAAAAGCATATTCACACCCTCCATAGCATTCACTTGGTGAGGAATTTGGACTTGTTGCAACTGTGCCTTAGCCAATTGGTTCATAGTAGTTGTCAACTCCGCTATAGCCTGTCCATGGTCATGTAGTTCCTTATGCAAATGAATAACCGTAGGGTCATCTTGGGGAACATTGGCCCTACTTTGACATGCGGAAGACGTGTCCGCCATCTCATCAAGAATGGCACAAGCTTCATCATACGTCAATTTCATAAAATTAACCCAGCAAGTTGATTCACTATGCATTGATTTGTAGTATTGATGCCCCGGTAGAAAGTTTGTTGCAACATATTCTCCGTCATGTCATTATTAGGGTATTCCTTCACCATCGTTCTATACCGCTCCCAAATCTCATGCAACGGTTCCGTGGGCTCTTGCTTGAAGGCCAATATCTCATCTCGAAGTGCCGCCATGTGCCCGGGTGAGAAAAATTTAGCAATAAACTTATCCGCCAACTCATCCCAAGTAGTGATGGAGTGGTTGGGGAGTCTCTCGAGCCAATCCAATGCTTTCCTCCGAAGCGAAAAGGGGAAAAGCCTCATCCTAAGAGCATCCTCGGACACATTAGTCTGCTTGCTACCCCAACATGTATCCACGAACCCCTTGAGATGTTTATGGCTATTTTTATCCGAAGCGCCCGTGAAATACCTACGCTGCTGAAGTAAAGTCAACATCACATTGGTTATCTGAAAATTGCCCGCCCGGATTGTGGGAGGGACAATAGCACTTGCATAGCCTTGGTTCAGTAGCACTCGAGGAACCGCTCTTGGAGGTGGCGGAGGAAGGTCTGGAACGTTTTCATTAGCATTGGCATGGCGGCCTCGTCGTGGTCTGGGAGGTACAAGAGGCACCTCATCGTCTCCAATTTCATCAACCTCCTCCCCTGCAAGCACATTTCCAAGAGGTTCATTTGCATTTAAAGCCATTTTGGTACCTGTAGTATTGACACATAGAAATTAGTAACAAAGAAGGAAAGAAGAACAACACACAAAACTAACTAAATAGATAGCCAAAGCCGTTAGCTCCCTGGCAACGGTGCCAAAAAGTTGATCGCTGCCAACTTAGCACCACTAATGAGTAGCGAGAGAGGGTCGCAATAGCTTTTACCCGATTTGTGGGTCGGGATCGAATCCACAGAGAGCTAGGATTGGAATCGAGTATCTATTTAGCTTAGGATTGAGTATGTGTTCTTAATTGGTCTTCTATTCATTTTTGGGTTTTCTTTATATTCTACTATGATCAAACTACAAATTATAATTGCAACTAAATTAAACTAAGAGTAAATTGGTGCAAGTTGTATCTAATGGTTTAAAAGGCACTAGGGTAGTGACTTTCACCTAGGTGGCTAATTGACGGGTAATTGCATCTAAGGCTCGATTGACATGATTGGGGAAATATGTTATAACCGTTGCTCGATACTACCCGCTCTACACCTCTCGGTAGAAAGAGTGGTTTTGCCCAATTGACTCTCTCAAGATCAATTAGGTATGCATATTTGCCCAATCAACTTTGGTTCAAGTCGGGTAATTACTCTCTCGAGGTTTAACCCTTTAATTGGGACTATCAAATCTCTTGTGTCCATCCCAATTCCTTGTTCAGTTAATTGTGGAGACTTAGGTTCTCTTTCTCAAGAAGAGCCTAAGTCAACATAGCACAAATTAGTGTTTGCAACCACTAATTCATAAATTAAACCATAAAATTGACCCAAATAACAAACACCCAGAATCAATCTAACCTTAAATCACAACACCCATCAATTACCCATACTAGGGTTGAGCCACAACCCTAGCTAATGGGTCTAGCTACTCATGCTTGAAGATAAAATCAGAGAAATAGATGAAGAGAAAGACATATTAATTAATTACTAAAGTAAATACAAGTTTCAATGATTAAAACCACGTAAAGATACCAAAAATGGCTAAGAAATATCGTCTCACGAGCGCAGCTACAGTATTGTAATATCTGATGCCCTAATAATGGAAAAATATTCTATTTATACTAAGCTGGAAAAATTGGACAAAATTGCCCCTACGGGGTCAGTGCAGACCGCACAAAATGGTGTGCGGCCACACTAGGCTCTTGACTCTGAAAAATTAACTCTCTGAAGTTTGCTTCCGCGGACCGCATAAAATGGTAGTGCGGCCGCGGTGTCTTCAATGCGGGCCGCACAATATCTACTGCGGCCGCACTGCTTTGATGCCTTAAAATCCAGGTCTCTGAATCTCCCTAGTGCGGACCGCACAAAGTGTAGTGCGGCCACACTAGGCCTGTTTGTCCTGAGTTGTCTTGTCTTTGGTACTTGTGCAGGTTTCACTCCTTTTTGAGCCGATCTTTGACATCTCATCACTTTGTTGATCAAACCTGCAATCAAGCACAACTTATGAGCCTTTTGGGACTATTTTGTAAGAATTTATAATCAAAGCGTAAGCAAGAAGGAGCATGAAACACGTCAAAATCCCTAGTTATCAAATGCCAAGGCCTCCTCCTCCATATCCTCAAACGTTTGCCAAACAAAATGGCGAGAACCAATTCAAAAAGTTCATTGACATGATGAAGAGTTCGTCTATTAACGTGCCATTGGTTGAGGCCTTGGAACAAATGCCGGGATATGCAAAGTTCATGAAGGACTTGGTAACAAAGAAGAGGTCGATAAATTGTGAGACTATAAAGATGACACATCAAGTGAGTGCAATTGCGCACTGAATGGCTTCTAAATTGGAAGATAGCACTTTCACTATCCCATGTACAATTGGAAGTGCCGACTTTGCCAAAGATTTATGTGATCTTGGGGCAAGTATCAACTTGATGCCCCATTTGGTGTTCAAAACTTTGGGAATTTGGCAACCAAGACCCACATCTGAGGTTTCAAATGGAGGATCGTACAATGAAGAGACATTTGGGTATTATTGATGATGTGTTTGTTCGTATTGACAAGTTCATCCTCCCGGCGGACATTGTGATTCTTGATTGTGAAGTGGACTATGAGGTGCCTATTATTTTGGGTAGACCTTTCCTTGCTACGGGAAAGGCTCTTGTTATGTGGAAGCCGGTGAGCTCACTTTCCGGGTGGGTGATGAAAAGGTGATCTTCCATGTGTGCAAATCTATGAGGCAACCGAACAACAATGAAGTTTGTTCGTTCGTGGACTTGGTGACCGATGTGGTTATTGATGATGCTAGTGCCACAATGAATGTTGAGGATACATTGGAAGCCGTTTTGCTCAACCTTGATTATGATGAGGAGAATGATGGCTATGTGGAATGTGTGAATGCATTGCACGGAATGGGGTCGTACACTTATGAACCCCGCAAGTTATCCTTGGATCTTGAAAATTGGAAGACTCCTTCAACAAAGCCCTCAATCGAGGAGCCTCCCACTTTGGAGTTAAATCCATTGCCGCCGCATCTCAGGTATGAATTCCTTGGCCCTTGTTCTACTTTATCGGTTATTCTTTCCCCTTGTTTGACTGACGTGCAGGTAGACTCCATATTGGTGGTGCTACAAAAGAGGAAGAGAGCTGTAGGATGGATATTGGCAGATATTCGGGGCATAAGACCCGCCTTTTGCATGCACAAGATTATTTTGGAGGAGGGTGCGAAACCCTCTGTTGAACATCAAAGAAGGCTAAATGAAGCGATGCAAGAGGTGGTCAAAAAGGAGGTCATAAAGTGGTTGGATACCGGGGTTATTTACCCCATTTCCGATAGTTCGTGGACTTCTCCGGTGCAATGTGTCCCAATGACAAGAACAAGTTGATTCTTACAAGAAGGGTGACCGGGTGGAGAGTGTGTATGGACTATCGCAAGCTCAACAAAGTCGCAAGGAAAGATCATTTTCCACTTCCCTTCCTTGATCAAATGCTTGATAGGTCGGCCGATCGTGCTTTCTATTGTTTCCTCGATGGGTATTCCGGCTACAATCAAATTCTTATTGCTCCGAAGGATCAAGAAAAGACTACTTTCACATGTCCCTATGGTACTTTCGTATTCTCGCAGATGTCATTTGGGTTATGCAATTCACCGACGATGTTTCAATGGTGTATGATGGCTATCTTAACCGACAGGGTGGAAGATATTCTTGAGGTCTTCATGGATGACTTTTCTGTGGTCGGGAATTCTTTTGATGATTTCTTGACCAATTTGGATAAGGTCTTGGCAAGATGTGAAGAGACGAACTTGGTATTGAAACGGGAGAAATGTCACTTCATGGTTGAGGAAGGCATTGTCCTCGGCAACAAAATTTCAAAGCATGGTATTGAGGTCGACAAAGCCAAAGTTGAGGTGATTTATAAACTTCCGCCCCTACATCCATGAAGAGAGTAAGGAGTTTCATGGGTCACGCGTGGTTCTATTGTCATTTTATCAAAGATTTTCCAAAGTGGTGAACCCCTTGTGTAAGCTTTTGGAGAAGGATGCCAAATTCCATTTCAATGTGAATTGCATGAAGGCATTTGAATTTCTCAAGTTCAAATTGACAATTACTCCTATTATCACCGCACCAGATTTGAGCTTGCCTCTTGAGCTCATATGTGACGCAAGTGATGTGGCGGTTGGAGTAGTTTTGGGTCAAAGAATCAACAAAATCTTCCATCCGGTCTACTATGCTAGTAAGACCATGAATGATGCCCAAGTCAATTACACGGTGACTGAAAAAGAGCTCCCTGCTAATGTCTTTGCTATGGAGAAGTTCCGCCTGTACTTGATGGGTACAAAGGTGATTGTCCACACCGATCATGCGGCGCTTCGGTACTTAATGAGCAAGAAGGATTCAAAGGCGATGTTAATATAGTGGGTGCTTTTATTGCAAGAGTTCGATCTAGAGATCCAAGACCGCAAAGGTAGTGAAAATCAAGTGGCGGACCACTTGTCTCGATTGGAGGAGGAGGGGAGGCCACATGATGGCCTTGAGATCAATGATTCCTTCAGTTTCTAGCAATTTCAATGACCGAGATGCCATGGTTCACCGATTTAGCAAATTATCTTGTGAGTGGCATTGTACCGAATGAGTTCTCTTCAAACCAAAGGAAGAAGCTCAAACGGGATTTCCTTGAATATTATTGGGATGAACCATACCTCTTCCGGATTTGTACCGATGGTGTGATTCAAAGATGTGTGCCGGAGGAGGAACAAGTGGAAATTCTTGAGGCTTGCCACTCTTCACCATATGGTGGTCACCATGGTGGAGCTAGAATGGCAACAAAGGTGTTGAGTTGTGGATTCTATTGGCCTACTCTCTATAAGGACACTAGTGATCTAGTCAAGCGTTGTGATGAATGTCAAAGGGCCAGTGGGATTTCTAAGAAGAATGAGATGCCCCTCACCACCATCTTGGAAATTGACATCTTTGATGTGTGGGGCATTGATTTCATGGGACCGTTTGTGAGCTCTTGTGGGAACACTTACATTTTGGTAGTTGTCGACTATGTGTCAAAATGGGTTGAACCTGTGGCTTTACCCAACAATGAAGCTTGAAGTGTGGTGGCTTTTTTGAAGAAGAACATCTTTATAAGATTTGGTACTCCAAGGGCTATCATAAGTGATGGGGGTTCGCATTTTTGCAACAAGGCTTTTGATACATTACTCAGCAAGTATGGTGTCACTCACAAAGTCTCGACCTCCTATCACCCTCAAGCAAGCGAACAAGTGGAAGTATCCAACCGGGAGATCAAGAGTATTTTGTCAAAGACAGTGAATGCCAACCGGACGGATTGGTCAGGAAAAATTGATGATACTTTATGGGCTTATAGGACAGCTTAGAAAACACCAATTAGAATGTCTCCATACCTGTTAGTGTTCGGGAAAGCTTTCCACCTTCTGGTGGAACTTGAATATAAGGCTATGTGGGCATTGAAGAAGCTTAATCTTGAATGGGATGTTGCCGCCAACTTAAGGGTGACACAGTTGAATGAGCTTGATGAATTCCGGTACCATGCATATACAAGTTCTTCCTTATATAAGGAGAAGATGAAGTACCTCCATGACAAATACATCCGGAACAAGGAGTTCAAAGAAGGTGATCTTGTGTTATTGTTCAATTCTCGGTTACGAATGTTTCCGGAAAAGTTGAAGTCAAAATGGAGTGGCCCGTTTGAGGTTGTTGGGTGACACCATTCGGTGCACTGGACTTGAAAAATAAGAATAATAAAGTGCTTAGAGTCAATGGGCACCGGGAGAAACACTATCTTGGAAAAGTTGATGATGGCCACGTCGTGGCAGTTCTTCATTTCAAATGATTGGTAATATGCATCGTGCCGTGACGCTAAATCAGGCGCTTCTTGGGAGGCAACCCATGTGTCTTTTTCTTCTTCTCTAGATAGGTTTTGTGTTGTGCTAACTAGTTTTGAAGTGTATGCAGGAATGAGTGTGCTTTGCAGGGACTGTACCCGGAAAAATGGCTGTGTTGAAAAAAGTGCGGACCACACATTTATTATGCAGACCGCACAATCTTGTATGCCACAGCAGAGAGGAATCTGCGGCCACATAATTCTGTTTCGGCCGCACAACTGGAGACCCAAAAATGCAACTCTATGAAGTTCGAAATAGCAGAGAAATGGCCATTCTGCGGCCGCACTCACTTTTGTGCGGACCGCAAAGCTTCATCAAGGTCGAGGTAAAGAGTGCGGACCGCACTTAAAATTGTGCGTCCGCACTCAGCTTAACTTTTGGCCGACTTGGTCAACCTATAAATAGAACCTCATAGCACTGTTCACAACTTTACACACTCTGAGATCTTGAGACCTAAGCAAGCACAGTTCTCACAAATTGTTTCACACTCCACACTCATTTCATCAGCCTAGATTCTTCCCTACATCCTCCATCACTGGTATGTTCAGTTCATGTTTAGATCTTTCATTTTTTTCTTAGTTCTTGTTCTTCAGTAGAACCGTTATTTGTATGCCTAAAATGTCAAATATTCTTCATGTGTGCTTAAAATTATGAGGATAATATCGTATGCACTCATTGGGGGCTGGGTAAATCATGTATCATGTTTAATTTTCCAATACCATGTCTACATTGTGCAAAAAGTTGAAAAACAGTAATCAGTGTCGTAGGATTTCCAATTGTGCGGCCGCACATTAAATTGTGCGGTCCGCAGAAAAATTGTGCGGCTGCAAAAAATGTGTGCGACCATACTTTTGAAAGATTAGAGACCCTCCTGAGGCCGAGGAAAGGGAAACCTCCCACTCTCAGTACAGAAAGCAATAAACAAGAAGGCGACTGCCAACAGAGTCCCTGAACCTTTAGAATCCAGTGAATATCTCTCGTCTAGGGAAGCCTCTAAGGGCAACTCTGTGCAAGCACAACCCGATGCCCAATCTCAACCAAAGCAGTTTCTGGGTAGACTACAATTGAGAGATGAACCCTCCTCCTCTGCTAGCTCTTCTGAGGGTTCGGAAGAGGATAGCCAAGATTCAGAGCCTTTTTCCTCATATGACCCCGTTGCACCTATTCTAGTAGATGATGATGATGATGATGTTCCTGATGATGGTAGAGGAGGTGACACTAGAGTGGGCGGCCTAGAGAGGTCGAAGAAGAAAGAGATATGGGAAGATAGATTCGTGAGCTTGACAGCCTTCACAAAGTTCAGGGAATGGTGGCCTCAGATATCGCTCTCACTTGAGTGGCAATTCTTAGTGAAGGACTTGGATAAATACAATCCAAATGTCCTCTAGCAGTTCAGGGAGCGCCAGGGGTGGATGTGGTTCAGCCAAAGTGTTATGGATGCCAATGGGCACTTGGTACGTGAATTCTAAGCCAATGTGACACACGTGACCAAAGTGCGGAATTTGAAGGTCAGATTCAATCAATGCACTTTGAACACCTACATGGGATTCGAGGAGGTAGATGCAGTCCAGTACATGGAAAATCTTTCTATGGGTGATGCAGCTCGCCCTTGGCTAGCAAAGATCTTTGCAGCTCCAGGACCACCACCACCGTGGATCATTGCGGGGGTTTTCATTGCACAGAACACCCTCAATTTGGAAGCAAAAGGGCGGCAAATTTTGTTTGCAGCCAGATAGACCCGAGCCGGAATGAGAACAATCTTCCACTCCCCCGAGCAGTTCTAGTGGCATCTATCATGGCCGAGTACCCAATCAATGTGGATGCCATCATGTCGACCAACATGTTTGTGGTTGTCCGAAAAGGTGAAAGCTCCTATCTGTTGATGCCCAACTCTCCCCTCACATATTTCAAGTATGCATATATGTCTTCAAATAGTGCATTAGCATCACCAAGTATTTTTCCATAATTTTCTATAATTTTTAAAGGCTTCTAATCAATTTATTCCTGCATTTTTTATATAAATAATTATCAATTGCATCACACAATTTTATAATAATTTATTATCTAATTTTTCATCATTTATATCCTTATTAAGCTTTAAATATTTTATACACATTTATTTTTGCATCTTTAGGCTAAAATTGCATATTTTGCAATAATAGCCCATATATATGCATAATTACACTATTTACATAAAAATGACTCTTTATATTTTTATAATGTTAAGTAATTATTTTAAATCATTTTCATGCACAAATGATATTTTTTGTTATTTATTAATTATATTTTATAAATTATTTACTGATTTAATTGGGTATTTAAAATCTAGCCTTTTTTTCTTAATTAATTTCGGACCCAAACCCACACCCAATTACCCCAGGCNAAAGTCAACCGGAGGTTGACTTATGAGTTATAGGGCTCGGATGTGATTTTCGGTGATTCAGTTAGCTTCGGGGGGTGATTTGTGACTTAGGAGTGTGATCGGAATTGATTTTAGAGGTCCAGTGTAGAATTAGGCTTGAATTGGCGAAGTTAGTATTTTGGTGGATTCCGGTTGATGGGTGAGAATTTGATCCGAGGGTCGGAATGGAATTCCGAGAGTTGCTGTAGCTTCGTTAGGTGATGTTGGATATGGGTGCAAATTTTCAGGTCATTCGGACGTTGTTTGGTCGGGTTTTTGATCGAAAGTGCATTTTGGAAGTTTCTAAAGAACTTAGGCTTGAATCCGATGTGATTTAATGGTTTTAGCGTTGTTTGATGTGTTTTGATGATTGGAGCAAGTCTGAATAATGTTTTAAGATGTGTTGGTGCTTTTGGTTGAGGTCCCGAGGGCCTCGGGGTGATTTCGGGTGGCAATCGGAAGGAAATTGAAGTTGGAAATTTCAGGTTCTTGGCTGCAGCAGGTATTTTCGCATCTGCGGAAAGGCAACCGCGGATGCAGTTGCACGGAAGTGGAGAAGGCTTCGCAGGTGCGAAAGAGGGTGAGATTGAGCAGTTCCGCAGAAGTGGAAGTCGTTTCGCTTAAGCGAGTCCGCAGAAGTGGACATGAGGTCGCAGAAGCGGTTTGACCTGGGGGTGAAGTTTCGCAGAAGCCAAAAATTTTGTCGCAGAAGCGACCCTTGTGATTTAATGAAATTCCGCTTAAGCTGACAAAACCGCAGAAGCGGTCACGCGGAAGCGGGAGTGAGGACCGCAGAAGCGGAAACCCCTGAAGGCCAGTAGGAGTTTATATTCATTTTTGCTCCGCGAGGGTTATGTTATTTCCACCATTTTTTAGCGAGCTTTGAGAGCTTTGAGGCGATTTTGAAGAAGGATTCAAGGAGGAATGATTAGAGGTAAGTTCCTTGGCTTAAATTCACGAGATTATGTTAGATTTAACATGGAAATTGGTTGAAATTCATCAAAAGGGGTAAATCTAGGGCTTGAGTTTTTGATATTTCAAATTGGGATTTGATAGGTCATTTGAGCTCGGATTTGGGAGTTCTTGGTATGTATGGACTCGTGGCGAGACGAGGAAACCGGTAATGTGAGTTTTGTAATTTTTCGGGAAGTGGACCTGGGGCTCGGGTTTTGCTAGTTTCGAGATTGTTGCTATTTTTTGACTGTTTTCGATTGGGTATTGTCCCATTGGCATTTTCGCTCTGATTTTGGTTAGATTCGACGCGCGTGGAGGCCGATTTGAGGAGCAAAGGCGTCACGGGCTAGAGATTTCGTCGGTTCGAGGTGGGTAATGATTGTAAATGATATCCTGAGGGTTTGAAACCCCGAATTTGCACGCCGTAGTACTATATTGAGGTGACTTGCACGCCGGATAGCGAGCGTGGGGTAGAGCACCATTGGGGATTGTGACTTGGTCTGTCCCGATTGTTGATTTTACCGCGTATTTGATTGAAACTTATTTGATATTATCATGACTTGGGCTGATTGCCATACTTGGGGCATATTGCCGACTGTTTAAAATCCTTGTGAGCTATCATCACTGTTTTCCTCACTATTTGAAAAATATTATTTGGTTATTTATTAATTATATTTTATAAATTATTTACTGATTTAATTGGGTATTTAAAATCTAGCCTTTTTTTCTTAATTAATTTCGGACCCAAACCCACACCCAATTACCCCAGGCCCAATTACCCTTACCCAATTAAACTACCAGACCCAGAACCCCTTTAATCGTGACCGTTGATCTCTGAGATCAACGGTCCACATTACACTTGCCCGTTTTAACTAACCAAACCCCCTTAACCCTAATCATTTTCACCTACCCGCCACCCTTAAACGCTCTCGTATCCCTCCCTTCTCTCTTCTAAAACCCTAGCGCCACACTCCAATTCCTCTTTGATTCCAACCAGATATGGAATCCCTTGGAGATTTTCTTACTCTATCGGTCTCATCTCGCTACTGGCTACTCGATTATGGTATAACCTAATAGCTTGCCTAATATGGCAAGCCGATCTCCTTCACTTTGAACCGAATCTGATTCGAACTCTCATTTTCTTTCCTTCTATGTTCATTCTTCGTCTCTTATGGTATGAATCTCTGAGATTCTTCCGATTCTTCGTTTTTACCCTAAAGTTAGGGTTTTCAGATCTTCGATTCGAACCGGATTTGGTTCAACTTTAGTTTGTTTTAATGTTATTCTTCGTCTATATTCACTTTGTTACTCATAAGTCTGCCTATTTTCTGTTAAATCTTTTACTTACCTAAACTAGGGTTTTAACCTTCTTTAATCGAACCAGATTTGGTTCAAATCTTATGTTTTCTTTAATAACCCTCTATCTATGTTCTTTTATTAAAACAAATGATCCTTTGCCTTTATTGCTCAATCAATTTGTGTTTACTAAAAATTAGGGTTTTTCAGATCTTAGTTGATTCTGTTATCTTCTAAAACTCCTGTCTAGGTTCATTGTGCTAATTTTATGGTTTGAATATTCTCTTGTCTACCTCATTTTACTCCGCTGATTTTACGGTTTACCCAAACAAATTAGAGTTTTGAAATCTTTTACTGAGATTTTAATCTTTCCTTTCTTGTATGGTACTGATGTTTCCTTATTTTGCTCGATTTATCCTGTTCTCATTATTTCCTTACCTTAGTTGATCCTGCGTTTGACTGTTGATTGATTATGTATAATACTTACTTGCCTGATTACACGCTGTTATGTCCTGCTAATTGATTGAGCTCGACTTTAAATTGATTCTAGAATTATTTTCATTCCTTATTTGTGTATGTTTGATTTATTCCCTTATTTTTTTGCTTAATTGAACACTATTTAAACCCTTTACCCTCTTCCCTTTAAGACAGACTCAAACTTTCATACTCTCACCAAAAACTTAAGCTCTCTCTCTTATTCTGATTCTGTGCTAATTGTTTGGCCGGCTGAAAGCCAAAGCCAAGTTGTTCTGGAACTTAACTGATGTGACATATTTACTTGCTTTCTTGCCTAACTGGTATGCTCTAATCCTTTGTAATTTCATTCAATGTGCTTTGCTCGACTAGCATGTTTTAATTCCAAGTATGATTCTGTCATTTTATGATATTCTATGATCTCATCTAGTCCTATGAGTGACACTTTTAGTTTAAGATTAACTAGTTTGAATAATATGAATCCTCTTATAAGTTAGCCTAATGTCTAAATTTGTTTCATGCACTATCTGTTAATCCTACACTTGTTTTGGACTTAGTATCCCTATAGTACTATCAGCATGAAATCTGTTCACTAATCCTAACTCTACAGATTTATGGTTGCTTACTTTATGTGTCTGGCCAACTTAACTGTTTTGCCTAATTGCTTCAGTGATTGTCCTAGGTACTAGCATGAATATTTAGCTTAACCAGACTTTTAACTTACTCGAACTATGTGTTTGAGCATAACCTTGTTTGGTGCAGTTCTGCCCACAACTCTGAGTTCTAAACGTTGTTTCTTCTGAAATCAAACTGTTCTAAAACCTGCCCCTACCTCTTCTTATATACTGATTTTAAAACCCCCACTCTTAGTCCCTTAGGTTCTCAACCACTCCAGTGTGAGCACTGCTCAGGGTCCACATGAGACTCCTGTGAACTCTGACACATTGGAGACTGGTTTTCCAATCTCTTATGAGCTATCTTCTGAATGTATGGTTCTGGTGTGAGCATTGCCCTTGGTCCCTGAGGCCCTTGGGAACTTTGACACACTGAAAACCTAGTTCTAATGTGCTATGGATGAATCACTATGATTTGCCTCAAAGTTGTTATGGTTGGAAGGCATGGTTCCCAGGTTTACTTGGGCCTAATGAAGGCTCCCTATAGTGTCTCATTACTATTATGTAATTCATTTGCTATTCTGGTCTGCAATAACTTTGTAATAATAGATTTAGAGATATTTTGTAAAGCTGGGAGGTTTTCTTATTTCCTTTTGCTAAACTGGGTAGAGATCCTGCCTATAGGATTTAATTATGCTGTCAATTCTGTTCATTTAATCCTGCCTATAGGACTTTCATTGATGGTGTTAATTCTGTGCTTGCATATTAGAAGTCTTGCCTATAGGGTTAGCATTAAAATGCATATTAGAAATCATGCTCATAGGATCTATCAATCCAACAAATGTGCATTAGCAATCATGCCTATAGGACCTCGATGTTTGATTTGATCAAATTTCTGGCAATCTGCATAATTTCTTCCTATACACAGCTCGTAGAAATCATGTCTATACGATAAAAATCAATTCGGTAGTAGATACCATGCCTATAGGACTAAAACCAATTTCAAACCTAGAAATCATGTATATAGGACTTAAGTAAGTACAACAGTTAGAGATCATGCCTATAGGATTAAAAGGGAATATAACCAATCTCTGTAAGTTAAAGCTACACCTAGAAATCATGCCTATAGGTCTGTAATCATCAAACTCGTAGAAACCATGCCTATAGGATTCTATCAATTGATTTTGAATACAATCGCCCTTGGCAATCACTTAGGCGATATACTTGTAGGACTTAATAATTCTGGATTTATAATTGTGATGTATTACTGCCTGAACTGCTCATACCATCCTGAAAAAAATCAGTAGGCAAACAACAGGTTTTAACACTCACCTTGATAATATTGTCTCTGTACGTCTGTCTTCTCACATAGACATCTTGCCTATAGGACTTTAAAGTTAATAAGGTTTGCCAAATCAATTGCGTGCTTTTTGTTGTTTATGTGTGGAGGTCAACATGAGCCTATATTTGGTTGCTATCTGAAAGTCCTAATTGTTTTTGCTTGTCGACTAGACTTTTACATTTTTGAGCAACGTAGGCTGGGTGTAGAACTATCCCAAATAGAGGTCCTAATACCTCCAGGGCCATAAGTAAGGGACGGGTAGTACACGCATAGGGATTGAACTAGAATCAATTAAAGCGCTTTAGGTAACAACTTAAAGATAGTAATCGGGTAGCAGGAGATGATGGTTTGTGCCCGCTGAATAATATGAGTAACACCCCGACTCGAGGGAGTTACGAAGTATTATTTATCTTGCACAGGGTGATCCTTTAGGCTAAAAATTTAGGACCCCCCATCCCTATTAAATATTCCTCTCGCTTCTTTAGACTAATTCATAAGTTAAGTTCGGCCAGGACCCACCGTTGTGGACCTCGAGGGGTGCCTAACACCTTCCTTTTAAGGTAATTTCGAGCCCTTACCCAATCTCTGGTGATGTAAACTAGTACAACATGAGTTATCTGCTCTAGGTGCCCTAACACACCTTAATCCGCTAGGTGGCGACTCTTTCAATTCCAATTCCTTACCCTCTCAAAAAGGAATTGTCCCAGAACTGTTGAAACCCGATTTCGCGAGAAAAAGGGGCCGCGATACTATCCATATCCAAAAACCCTCACTGAATACCTTAAGGATGCCAAGGTGGAGCCGAGGAGATTTGATACACAGGTGCGAGTCAAAAATCCCTTCTCATGGTACTCTTTGTAAGGACCGGGGAACCCAATCAAGGGTAAAGCAACAACCACCGGTGGCTAGTCTGATGAGCCAAAGGTGGTGGTTACAGATTCAGCTGCCGAGCCTTCTATAGCAGTCATGCCTTCCACAGCAGCCGGTCTTTCCACCGAGACAGCTGATATGCCACCACCTCCATCTTCTAGACCATCTACATCAGTACCAGTGCCTACCTCATCCACATATCCACTCACTGCTCTACGAGTCTCCCAGACATTGGCGAGTCTCAACAACTAGATGCAGACAGCTACTTCAAAGCTGTCTGACATATCTAGTGATGTTACAGCACAGTCTTCTGCCCTAGCAGCATCACATGTACCTCCGTCAGTGAAGGAAACATTGACAAAGATTCTATAAAATCAGAAGACCATCATGGATAAATTGGTGGCGCATGGGACAGCTATTGAGGAGTTGGGAAAACAGGTGAAGAAGATACGGAAATCTCAGGTTTCGAAGAAATCAATGGATAGATTGAGAAAAGAAGTGGCCAAGATAGCATCTGCTGGGGATATACCACTTGATTTTCTGATGGAGTCAGTACCAGCAGCACCTGCAGAACCATCAGTACCTGAGGCATCAGAGGCAGCAGCTGGCCAGTCTGACAAGCCAGACCTTGCTGCCCACACGGCTGAGGAGGTGTTTCAGATGTTCACCAACCCCGTTATTCCCCAAGTAGAGGATGATGAGATCCAATAGGCAGAGCTCGAGGATGCTGATGATGCCATACACACTAAGACCTCATAGGGAGTTCTCTTAACTCTCTACCCTTCCTTATTCTAGTTTTTGTTAAGCATTGAGGACAATGTTTATTCTTATTCAGGGGGGTGGTCTATTTTGGTTGATTTGATATGACATTGGCTTGTAATAACTTTAATACTCTTTTTCTTTTATCTTTATTCTATCTTTCATTATGTATATATTCCTCCCTCTCTTGTTATATATATATTCTATCCCCCTCGGTTCGTATATTCATTTGTCTTACTTTCAGTAGTTTATTTCATAGTTTCTTTAGTTTGTTTTTCTTAGTAGTATAACTTCTTATTTACTTTAATAGCTTCTTTTTGATTTGGTAGCTTCTTTTTATGTTTAAGTTAGCAATAAACCTTTGGTTTTCTTAATGCCACGTTTCTTTCCAAAGGTGAATTTTGTGTGCACCGGGTGGCTCTTTCCAATGATGGATGGCGTGACAACCTTCTTAAGAGATTGAGTCCGTTTTTTATGTTTAGGTAAAAAAAACAGTAGTATTAATGAAGAAAAAGTGGTCAAGCATGCTTCACTTGGTACCAACACATTTAACTACGGCCTTATGGTTAAAAAAAGTTCTTGGCAAGAAATAGCTCTAATTAGTGACCTTTTGACTCTTGTGTTGACTTGAGAAATCATCGAGTGGTTTAGTTGAACCATTAGTGGCTTTCAATCTTGAATATGGTTGTTGTGGGCCCTCGACTCTATCCTCTTTAACAATCCGTTGTGTGAGAAGTGAGATTTTTTTTTGCAAGTCCAAGTATCCGTGCGAATGGTCTAGAACTTGCCCCGAATGTGTTTCTAGGCGAAATTTTAGGTTTTGCTTGGCTTGAGAAGTGATTATAGGCTCTCCTTGAACCGTTTAGAATTGTCCATGTCCCACCAATGTTGTTATCCTTAGTCAATCCATTTGAGCCTAAGACCTTTCTCATTTGATAGCCATGTTACAAAGCCTTACCCATTTTGTAGTGACCCTCTCTTGGCACCCTAGCTTTCCTTCTCGCTCTTGAGAAGTAATTGGCTAAAAAGTAAGTTTAGGGGAGAGACGAGGAGTTTGAAAGTGGTAAGAAGGCACAAAAAGAGAAGAAATGAAGAAAAGGATAGGCAAAGAAAAAGAAAGAATGAGCAAAAGAAAAATGCAACAAAGAAAGTGAATAAAGTGAAGAGTTGAAGGCATTCAAAGAAAAGCAATGATCCAAAGCATGGAGAAAACAAAGAAGGAGAAAATGACCATCATGACCGAGAAAGAGTGATGCTAAGTCTCTCTAGTTCCCCCGAGGAAAAAGATAATGACTCAAAGAGTCAGCAAAACATAAGCCAAAAAGAGAAAAATGGAGTGCTTAAGGAAAGATGAACTCGTTTCTATTCCAACATTCCCTACACCTGTCCAATAAGCTTCCATTACATTCCGAAAAAACCCTACGTGATTTCAAGCAGAGTGGACCTAAATTAGTGGTGATTTACATGAGGGGCAAGCATATGGTACTTAGAGCCGTACTTGTGGCATTCTTTTGAGAGAGATGAGCGAACTTTTAACAAATTCTTGAATTGAGTGCGCTACATTATTAAGTTAGATATGCTAATGGAGAGTAGAGGAGGAGGAGTTTGGAATCAACAATGACCTACATGAAAGAACGAGCTTCCTTGATGGATAAAGTCAACTCTTGATGTTTTAGTGTCACATTTGTACTGTTGTACTTAAAAAGTCAAATCGTTGCCTTATTGATAATTCATAAGTATTGTGGGTAATTGTTGGTCCCAATTGATGTGTGTTTGATTCACCTTTGGCTAGCTGAATTAGATCCTTCCTTTGTGGAGGCGGGAATTACCTTATTTGCTTCAGGACAAGCAAAAGCTTAAGTTTGGGGGAGTTGATAAGTAGGGATTTTGACTACTTATTTTCATCCTTTTACTTTTGTTTTAGCTAAAAAACGCTAAAAGGTATTCCCGAGAACTTATAAATATGTGCTTATTTGCAGGATTATTGGAAACTGAGCCAAAGAAATGAAAATCAACTCAAGAAGGAGTAATTTTGGACAAGGACTAAAACAGAGCAAAAAGAGCAAAGTGCGGACTGCACAATATTGAGTGCGGCCGCAGACCATGAAGAAACCTCTGACAGATTTCCTATGCAAAATGCGGATCGGATAATTATTATGCAGCCGCAGAAGATGAGGTTCAGAGAGATGAGATTCTGGTCCTTGAAAAAGTGTGGACCGCACCATTATTGTGCGGCGGCACTCAGAAATGTGCGGTCCGCAGAAGCCTTTCATGGCAAGCTCAAATCAAGAGTGCGGCCGCACTCAGAAATGTGCGGTCCGCAGAATCTGAAGAAGTGCGGCCGCAAACCAGAATTGTGCGGCCGCAGAAGTCCATCCTGTCAAGCCAGCTTCAAAGTGCGGACGGCACACAGAATTGTGCGGCCGCAGAAACCCCACAGAGGCAATTTTGTCTGATTATTTAGTTGTGTATAAATAGTCTTTTTGGTCAAATTTAGGTGAAGTTTTGAACATCTGAAAGTTTGCAGCCATTTCTCTTTACCGGTTTTAGTAACTTTAGCTTACTTTAGTGATTAAACATTAGATTTTTATCTTTTAATCTTGCAATATGAGTTTAATTATCATTCTTCTTTAATTTCTTCATCTTCATCTATGAGTAGCTAAATTTCTAGCTAGGGTTGTGACCCAACCCTAGTGTGGGTACCTAATGGGTGTTTGATTTAAGGCTTGTTTATGGTTTGGTGTGTAATATTTAGCCTAGTTCTTACTTTAACTTTGGAATTAATGGTTGCAAATATCTATTCAAGCCTATTTGACTTAGTCTCTACTTGAGAAAGAGAGATTGAGTCTAGGAAAACTTGGCTAACAAGAAATTGGGGTGAACTCAAGAAATTGATAGTCCCAATTAAAGGGTTGAATGTAGAGATAGTAAAACCCGACTTAAACATCTATCAATTGTTTTGTGATTACCCATTTAAACTTGAGAAAGCCGAATTTGGCAAAACTACTCTATTACCGAGAGGTATTGAGTGGGTAATTGCGTGTTGATTGCTATATTACGCCCCGACCAACGAAACCTGCCCTAAAGCCCACAACCCATTAGGCAACCACCTAGGTGGAAGTCACAGCCCTTGATCTTTTACAACTTGAAAAACAACATCAAAAATATAATTCTCTAGTTTTATCTTTGCAAACAATAGCTTATTTTGGAAGTAGACAAAAACAACAAAGTATGTAGAAGTGCATTTTGGACACATTATACGCTTAGTCCGAGTATATACCTAATCCCACCTACGCTCCCTGTGGGTTCGATCCCGACTCCTAGTTGGGTTATTATAATTTCATCGACCGCTTCACAACCCCAATTTGAGGCTTGATTTTGGGCGACATCAGTGGGAAATTAAAAAAAAAAAAAAAAAAAAAAAAGGAAAATGGGAAGTGATAATCTTCGCCAACATCTTTCGTATTCACCACGAATATATCACCAATATGAAGATGATTTATTAAAAAATAATATGACATAAGATTTCTATTTTAAGGCATAGTTCTGGAATTGGATACCAAGAAAGTAAAGAGTAAATTTCAACTATGAAGGACATTTAAATTAAGAATATAACTACTTTTTCCTAACTGCAAGATTATATGAGGAGTTCAATATAATAACAATATTTTCAGATGGTGTAAAAGATTGTTGGACAAAAAGAGGGTCCATATAAAATAAGCAAGTAATTATTGGCATACCTAAATGAAGACAAATAAAGTAACAAGTCCTGTATTTTATAGCAGTTAGATAGCTGTGAATTCAACCCTCAGATTGCTTAAAATCATTATGCACTGAGGTGGAACGCAATAACGTTGCATGAGTTCATTGTGAGATTAACTCATGATTCAAAGAATTGTAGAACATCTAAAACCTTTCCTTTCAAGACTACATATAGTCAAAGCGACAATCTAGTTTTCTGACCTATTTTCAGAATGAAGCGATGAGTCTATTATAACATTATTTAATGATGTTCGGCCAAAAAATACATATATTTAATGATCACGTTCTAGTACTTTTAATCGTCTTTTGAGTATTAATTATATTACTTGATGCTTAATATTATATTTTAACTGTGTAGGAATAAAGCGGTGTGAAGATGAAGCGATTTGGAGCAAATTGATATAACGCGGAAGAAAAAAAAGAAAAAAAACAATTAAATAGGAAAAGACAAAGGGACACCCTTTGGTATTTGTCCCCCAAGTGGAATACAAGAGAAAAGAAGAGATGCAAAGCAAAGATAAATTTGGAGGAATTGGCATGAAACATTCTGGCTCTAGTGCCGGGACGCTGGGGGCGAGGACTTTTCCTATTTCGGTCTGGACAAGGTTATTTTGGTCATACACGGTCCAAACTTGTATAAAAGGGGTTCTAAACATATTTTGGAGGGGGAGAATGTTTTTGAGAGGAACTTTTGACCAAGGGAGAGCACAGAGCCGCCGTGGAGCTCGGGTTTCATCTTTTCTTCCACCAAACTTAGTAATTTTTATGTTTCTTTGTATGATTTGTTGTTGGCTACCATGTCTATTTGGAGCTAAAATTCACGTTCTAGGGTTGTGGTTCTTTCATGACTATTATTATTCGATATTGATTTTAATTTCTTAGTTTGTCATATTGGTTTATTTATTCAATTTTGCGCTTAATTATTTTATTGTTTGATCACCAGTTGAATATTATCTACGAATCTAGAGTTGAACTCGAAAGTGAGAATTCTAGATTGGATATATGATTGAGTAGAGCAAGTTCTTGAACCTGGGTATCGGGGAACAGATTCGCGGTTAGGATAGGCATATACCTAATTGTTATGCTTGGTTGTTGTACAAGAATTATGAATGCGTTCTTGTTAGTTCTGATTCCATAGACATATAGGCGTTAGTTTAGCTTGAATAGGCGAGTAAGAACTCGACAGATTCTTATGAACAATATTAACCCTGTTAACCAATAAATCAGATAAATTAATTAGTTAATTCAACTGAAGAATACAATAGGATTGTTAGATAGTCCATAACCCTAGATCGTTTTCATCGCATTGCTAACATAAAAATTTACTCTTCCTTTGTTCAGAGTATACTATTTTTTTTTTGGCAATTAAATTTTCTATTTACCAGGGAAAATATTTACAAGTAATTCAAAAAAACCCATACAATCCGTTCTACACTTCTCTAATCCCCTCCCTCCTCTATGCTTCTACTATCCCCTACATGGGTACCAATTCAAACTATTCAGCCAGTTTTCTACATTTTTGTTGCTTCTACAGTGGGCTTCCTGTACAATCTGCTTACACAGTATCTCCCATCCTCTTTCTCTTGCTTGGAATATTCTTGCATTTCTTTCTTGCCATACGTAATACACAGTTGCTGCTAGTATCATCTCGAACACCTCTGTTTTCCCATTCCTTCTTTTAGTAAACTGAATTGCCCATAGCAGTTCTTGTTCCCAGCCCTGTGGTCTCCTGCTTATCCCTTGCCAGCTTAACAGTCTGCTCCATAGTTCACTTGAGTATCCACATTCAAAAAACAAGTGCTGGATACTCTCCCTTCCTGTTTTGCATAGCACACATTTGTCCTCTACTTGCATACCCCATTTCTGCAGTCTATCCTTCGTGTACAATTTGCCATGAGCCGTCAGAGTTAGCATGAAGGACCATCTAGGACAGCCTGCATTTTGGCAAACTACTTTTCTCCAGCTCACTTTTTCAAAATTCCCTCGCAGCCTGTGGTAAATTGCCTTGATGCTGCATTTCTTCATTCTCTTTACTTCATCATAGCTAAAGCCAGCTTTTTCAAGTGTCTCCTTTGCCTTCAAAATCTTTCCCACAAACCATGATGCATGTTTTACTTGTATTCCCCATACTTCTTTGCCCTTGATATAGTAGCTATGTATCCATAGCTTATTTTTCTCCCTACATAAATCCCAGTAATGCTTGCACACAGCTGCCTTGTTCCATAGTGCAATCTGCATGATGTTGAAACCTCCAGCAGTCTTAGGCATGCAAATTTTTTCCCATGCTAACAGGGCCTTTTTTGACAAATTGCTCTCACCTGTCCAAAGAAAGCTTCTGCAGATGGATTCAATAAGTTTTGTAATCCTTTTGGGCATCACAAAGATCTGTGCCCAATATGTCTGAACAGCAAAAAGCACACTTTTTATGAGCTGTATTCTGCCAGCATAGGATAGGAACCTAGTTGTCCATGATGTTATTCTTCCTGCAATCTTCTCTATCAGTGGTTGGCATTGTGCAATGGAAATTCTTTTTGTGCTTAATGGCACTCCAAGGTATCTCACTGGTAGCTCCCCCTTCTGTATTCCCAAGTAATTAAGTATCTCATCTTGGACCCCTTGTGTAATGCCTCCACAGAACAAAGAGCTTTTGTTCTTGTTGATCTTCAAACCTGAAGCTTTTGAGAATTCTTGGAAACCACTGAATATGAGCTGGACTGACATCAAATCTCCCCTGCAAAACAGTAATAAATCATCAGCAAATCCAAGTTGCAAGATTTGCATCTTTGCACACTTGGGGTGGTAGTTGAAATTTGGGTCCTTGTTGAGCATTTTCAGCCTTCTTGTTAAGTACTCCATTGCAAGTACAAATAAGTAGGGGGATAAGGGGTCCCCTTGCCTTAAACCTCTTTGTGCTTCAAATGGCCTAGTTTGAGCTCCATTGATCAGAATTGTGTAAGTGACTGTCCCAATGCACCTCATTATCCACCTAACAAAATGAGCAGGAAATGCTAAAGCTTGCAACATTTGCTCCATAAAATCCCACTCTATTGAGTCATATGCTTTCTGCATGTCAAGCTTCATCATACACCTAGGTGATACTCCTTTCCTCCCATACCCTTTGACAAACTCATGGCTCAATATGATGTTATCTAGTTATACGTCTCTTCCGTAGGAACAAAC
>NC_031990.1:95238815-95257928 GCF_001879085.1 Nicotiana attenuata | reverse complement strand
CCTCACTGCCTTTTCGTAAGAGACTGCATTAAAACCATCATATCCTCGGGGCTTTCAAATCATTGATCTCCTTCAGTGCCTCTCCTATTTCTTCCTTAGTAACTTTGTTGATCAGTTGTAGTTGTTGTTCTCTATTCAGGGTATACCCCATTTGATGACATTAGGATCAATAGCAGGAGTGGCTTCATCTTTTGATCCCAGAAGTGTCCTATAGTACCCTAGGACTTCTGCCTCTATTTCATCATCAAGCACCAACTGTCTCCCTATATCATCAACTAGCATTTGAATTCCATTTGTACTGTTCCTTTGCTTCATTTGTGCAAAGAAGTATCTTGAATTAGAGTCTCCCAGTTTTAGCCATTGCACCCTTGATTTCTGCTTGTATACACTTTCCTTAATTTTCACCCATTTTTCTAACTCCTGCTTCAGTTGTTTTTCCTTATCAATTAGTTCATTGTCTTGCTTCCTGTTACTCATATCTTCCTGCACAGCCTGCAATTCATTCCTTGCTTCTTTAATCTTCCCGTCCAAGCCTTTGTAGTGCTGTGTATTTAGCTCCTTAACAAGCTCTTTGGTTTTCTTTAGCTTTTGCCATACTTGCTGCGTTTTACCAGTTTCACTTCCCTCTTTCCAGGCCTTCTCCACTTGTTGCAGAAATTGTGGATGTTCAACAATACAATTAAAGAATCGGAATGGACTGCTTTTCTTCCTGTTCACCTGTGTAATCATCAACTTCAAAGGAGAATGATCAGATATTAATGGTTCTAATACCTGAATCTTCAAGTCAGAGTTTACTATTTATTTTTCTTAATTGTAATTAGTTTAGAATTAAATTCTTCTAGGTTTAATTCTTGTTTAGATAATTAGGATAGTCTAATTTAGTTAATAGTTAATCACAAGTCTTTGTGGGTTCGACATCCGACTTTTAGTCACTTTATTACTTGACGACCACGTATACTTGCGTGTGTGTTTGGTCGCAACATTTAATTTGGATATAAGTTATGTAAGTTGAGTCTTATTAGCATACATCAAACGCAAAAATCGAAAAATAACTCGAATAATCAAACAATATTTATAATTACATAAACTACCAAAAAGTTAAGAAAAAAAATGAATCCAATAGAAGTGTGAGACTTACATAAACCTGTTCAATTGCAGGTTGGAAGACACGTCATTAAGCAGATTTGGCCAAAGTCCATTATATCCTTATCTTGAAATTTATTGACATGAAACAAACAGGTCGAAACCCTAGCGTTTCTATAATATAGTAATATTCTCCTTTTTGACTCTTATAATTAATCCGAGTCATGGATCCAATTAGCGTAATCAGAATCAAGGAAGTTGAGTAATTTCATGGTTGATCACTCAACTTTTATTTTATTATGTCAAAGCCGGTAACAATACCAAAGGGTGAGGGGAGGGGTGATGTTCGGCATATTTATATATGTTTTGATGTTACTTTACTCATATTTTAACTGATTTTTGATGATATTTGATCTTTAAAATGCCAACATGGTTTAATCATTGATTTTATGACTAATTGAGTTGTGTGTGATAATTTAGGGTGTTTGGAGTGCAAAAAAATGAAGAAAAGGTGCTCTAGCTAGAGGAGGAGAGGTTGGATGCGTCGCATCCAACCTAAAAAAAAATCATATTTCGTGTACCCTCAGTAGTGAAGTCGGGCCATAGCATCCGCCTTAGCATCCACCCCAACATCAATCCCTAAAGCTGAATCGGATTAGGAAAAGGAAACTTTGGCCCACGACTTTTGTACGCAATATATAGGCCAAAAATGCCCCTTTTAGGTCATCTAACACACTTTTTGAAGGGAATTCGACCTAGGGAGAGCAAGAAGCCGCCGTGGAGGCCGGGTTTCATCTTCTTCCACTAACTTAGTACTTTTTATGTTTCTTTATATGATTTGTTGTTTGGCTACCATGTCTATGTGCAGTTAAACTTCAAGTTCTAGGGTTGTGGTTCTTTCATGACTATTGATATTCAAATATTGATTTTGGTTTCTTGATTTAACATATTAGTTTATTTATTCAGTCCTGCTCTTAATTATTTGATTGCTTGATCACCAATTGAATACTATCTACGAATCTAGAATTGAACTCGAAAGTGAGAATTCTAGATTGCATATAGGATTGAGTAGAGCAAGTTCTTGAACTTAGGCATCGGGGAACGGATTCGCGGTTAGGATAGACATATACCTAATTGCCTTGCTTGGTTGATTTACAGGAATTACAAATGCGTTCTTGCTAGTTCTAATTCCATAGACATATAGGAATAGGTTAGCTTGAATAGGCGAGTAAGAACTCGACAGATTCTTATGAGCAATATTAACCCTGTTAACCAATAAACTAGATAAATTAATTAGTCGAAATTGAAGAATACAATAGGATTGTTAGATAGCCAATGACCCTAGATCGTCTTCAGTACATTGATAACATAAAAATCTACTCTTCCTCTATTCAAAGTTAATTATTTGTTTTTCTTTATTTTACTTAGTTTAAAATCAAATACTTCTAGTTTTAATTCTTGTTTAGATAGTTAGGATAATCTAATTTAGTTAATAGTTAATCACAAGTCCTCGTGGGTTCGACATCCGACTTTTAGTCACTTTATTACTTGACGACCGCGTATACTTGCGTGTGCGTTTGGCCGCAACAAGTTTTTGGCGCCGTTGCCGGGGACATAGAAATTAGCTATTTTTCTAGATTAGACATTTATTTTTTATCTATTCATTTTTTTTGTTTTCGTTTAGTTAGTATTTTTTATTTATGTTAACATGACATCTTGGAATGAAAATTATTCGAATGATGGTTATTCTTATTTTGATGATCCTTGTCCATATTGTGGAGAACCCCACTGGTGGAAAAATTGTCAGAATATTCTCGGGAGCGAGTTGTGCGCACAATCTCAATCCTTTGAGTGGAATATTTGTAATATGTGTGGTGGTCAAGATGGCCATTGGGATGGTTGTCCTAATTCTTTTCATCCTTCTCTAGGCCCATATTATGATCTTTCTAACAGTGTTTCTGAGTTTGATAGGGGCGATCAAGTGCAGGATATGGAACCTGATGCATATATTAGGGATATTCTAAGGCAAGTAGCAGAGCAATAGGATGAACTCAAAAAAGATGTAAAAAGAATGAGGGCAGCAATCACAAGAATGAGGGCCAATGTGGAAGAATTGAATGAAGAGAGCGAGTTCCAACAAGAGGAAAATTTTGAAGAAGTGGAGATTTTGAGCCAAACATGGCTAGCGGAACAAGCTGAAAAGTTAGAAATATATGAGGCTCAACATGAGGAAATTACTGATGGATGAGACACTTAATAGAAGGAAGAGCTGAACTGGAACAAGAGATCGAAAGATTTGGCACTGCTATTCACGACTTGGGAGCTGAATTGATTGCAAAGGTTGATGCGTCTAACACCCAACAAAATAGTAATGAGTTGTGTGAAGTTAAAAAGGAGCTTATCCACCAAATTGAGGGCTAAAAGTAGAGGGTCAATAATTCGACCATACTTTTATTAATGATGTCCATGTTGAGGAAAACATTCTAGAGTCATGTGAGGAAGTAGATAATATTACATGTGAAGAATCTAGTGTGTGTACATATGAGTTGTAAATAGTGATGCAATTCTAGAGTTATAGCGTATTGGTCCTCATTCCATATATTTTTCAACATTGTGTTTGGATGATGACATGGAAGGTGAGTCATTCGAGCCTTTGGAGGAGCCAACGGATGAGGAACAAGGTGCCTACATTCTGGAATTTATCGTGCCACAAAGTAATTACATTCCTCATCTAAAGGCCAAGAAGTGTAGAGTGGAAAATTTATTGCTTGGCCTGATTTTCATTGTATCCCCACCGAAGGAGCATAGCCACAGACTGGATGCCGTATTGGGGGCTCAATTTATAAGTTCGAGGTAGAGGCAAAAAAGTGGTTCAAGTCGTGCCGCGACGTTAAATCAGGCGCTTGTTGGGAGGCAACCCAACTTTACCGCTTTCTTTTATTTTTGTTTATTTTATTATTTTTGTAGTGTTTTGATTTTGTAGGATTTTGGGCATAAGGAGCAAAGCCATTGTGTCATGCCCCGAACCTAGGGGGCGAGACTGGCACCCGGTGCCTCACCTAACCTTGCGTACCAACTTGCGACTAAGGGACTTTGAACATATAATTACATACTTTGGCCATGGGGCCACATTGCAAGACAAATTGTGAAGCAAAATATAAAATTTAATTAAAACTAATGCTGACTAAACATCAAAATAAAGCTGGGCCGATAAGGCCAACATAACTACTACAATGGACAAACCAATAAAATATACATATAAGGCCTACAAGCCCAACATACTGCACTAACTGACAGGATATGTCTACAAGCCTCTACTGATAGATGTACTATGATCAGAACAGGGCCCCGACCTACCCATAATATATATAAATATATACATAAGATGTACATAAAACTCTAGACCCGGCAACTCCGAAGGACGTGGAGCTTACCGATCAGGCTGAACTCGGGCAACACCTACTGAGGAGGTCTACCCATCTGTCTATCGGAACCTGCACGCATGAAATGCAGCGCCTCCTAAAAAGGGACGTCAGTACGAAATAATGTATCGAGTATGTAAGGCAATAAGATAACTGAAAGCTAAAACTGAACTGATAATATGATAACTGAAAGTAACTTGGAGTCAAAGATGATCCGGAGATATACTTACCTGCTGATTCTGACTCAACTCTCTCGATATAGTAAGTAAAATAAATGTCCGGCCCTATAAGGCTCGGAACGTGTAACTGCTCTACCGTAGTAGGCTCGCTCATAGGCGCTCAGCCATACTAGGTTCTGTATCTCAGCCATTCTGGGCTTGCTCATATGCGCTCGACCACAGTAGGCTCGGTATATAACTTACCATCTAATCAGAGGTTGCCCAATAGGGGCTACCCATCGATTATAGCTCGATGGTGGTGAAAATAATATAATACTGTATATATATATAGACCCTCTGCTCTCTTGACTGGAAGAAGACAATACTCAATTGAACATAATGTCCCGATAAGGGAGAATACTGTAACTTATAAGACTAGGATAGTGTATATAAATTTGGGAGTATGAACTTCTCTTTATGACTCGTTATCAAACACATATAATTATGAGATCATGCCAAGATGAATGAAGGGTTTAGCCTTAACATACCTTATCACAATCTTTCCAATCACCAAGTTGAACTCGCCTCTTCGCACCTTAATCTACAACAACGATAATAATACTATCATTAAGTTACGAAAGGTACAACTATCGCACAACGAACGACAAGCTTATTTTGTATAAAAACGGGCAGCATCTCCCCTATAATCCTTAATTCCTCCAAATTCAAGAAAACACCAACAACACAAGAACACAACAACAACAACATATATACATTATTTTCCAGCCTTATATACACCATAAAATACTACAAAACAGCCCAACACATCGCAATCTCTTCATACACAAAACGACCACCGTAGTAGTGTCAAACGACCCGGAAATGTTACGACGAATGACCAGCCCACCACCCTATATCTATGTGGTGTTTCTACACACCCTTACTCCTCCAAAACTCCACAAAACAGTAGTAAAGCACGCAGCCCAACAGAAACAAAAAACAGTCCACAAAGTAGCCCGCTACAAGTGAATAACTCGAACTCACGGCTTCCGTTCACCGTCCCGTCAGTTCTTACAAGTATAGAACGACTTAAAATAAATTTACAGCAGAAAAAATGGATGAAAGAGATCAGTAAACTTACCTTATTTTTTGGATAACTCAGCCCTTATCTTGGTTCTTCAAACTCTAGGTTTTACCCCCAATTAGAACTTGAAAGGGAGAGAAAATCGCTTAGGGTTTGTGGGTAATTTTTTGGACGAAGTTTGTAGGGGTTTAGGTCGGGTTATTTGTGATATATAATGAGGTTTATATTGCAGGAGATAAGCCCTTAAATGGGCTCTTTGGCTGACCCGAAATTACCTCTTTTTGGGCTCTCATTTAACCAAGTAGGTGAAAACACCTACTTGTCACCTAGCAGCCTGTGCAGTCTCGCAAAAATGCATATATCTCTCTACTCTGATGTCATATTCATAAAAGGTTTAATGCGTTAGAAAATAGACTCATCGAGCTTCAATTTGATGGGTGGAACACCCCATAACTCAAAGTATATTGGGAGAAAACCGTAGTTACATTTGACCCAAATATTAAGTAAAACTTATGAACGTAACTTGTGATGACTTTCATCGACTTTTGTTCCACAATTCGCTTGACTTCAAAACATAACACATGACTATCATACGACTAACCTAATTCATAACATAACCTCCTTATCATTTTAAGCACCCTAGTCTCACTCCAAAAGTACATGTTATAATATTCCCAACTTGTCGACTTTCAACGAAATACTGTTTTCTTCAATTCCTTTAGCTTCTAAACCTTCCAACCCTCTTTGTACTTTTTTTTCATGATCTTAAATATATGTAACATCCGAGGTAACATGATAACTTACTTTATATACTTCCAAATATGATCTCATTTTTGGTCTTACGTTAGTTTACTTACAACACACGTTAACGTATGAAAATATGGGGTGTAACACATTGGAAGAGTGCAAAAGCAAGTTAGATGGTGAGAACTAAGTGTGGAGTGCCCACACAAAAGACCATGCTTGGGGAAAGTCTGAGTACCTCGTGAGCCGCTATTGCTTCGGCCTTTGGCCTTTCAGGGAGTTTCTTGTCCACCCCTATTATTGTTTTGCTTTTATTGTGTATTGGGGACACTGCACTCTTTTAAGTGTGGGGTGAAAGAATTTCTCTATATAATTAGTAGTAGGATGTTAGATAAATGTTAACTTCTTTTTTTTTTCTAGTTGTGTAGTATTTTAGTAGCTATGAGAAAAAATCAGGAAAAAAAAGTAGAAAAATTGAACTTTTCCCGACGATGGATCTCCTAGACAGTTTTTTTGAGGGATTAAAGTCTAAACAAAAATCCAAAAATATTTCTTTTAGCTTTCTTTAGGTAGTAATAATCGCTTGTAGTTTTTCTTTGTGCCTCAATTCTTTTTCATGGGATGTAGTTTGAACCGGGTAGTAGTTTTTTCTTTTATTATTTTTTTAATTTTTAAAGTAGATTAGAATTTCGGGAATAAATGGAGGAACAAAGATGAGATTCCTAGACGCCTTGACTTGTTTGATAGTAACATATTTAAGCTTTGGCATGTATAGTATCTTCCCTATATTTTGAAGTTGATCATGATGCCTTCATAAATTGGATTGCATGTCTGTGACGCCGATGTCTCATTTTCTTGACTTATGTTCACTCTGTGCTTAATGCTTAATATCTTGTGGCTCCGTGAATACATGCATTAGCTTGAGAGTTCGAATGGGACCGTCCTTAGTGAACATGTGCCATGTGTGAAGTGAGATTTTTGTGTAGTCCATGTCATTGTACTTGTGTCTAGAACATGCCCGGTATGTGAGTTGAAGCGAAATTTGAGGTGATGCTTGGTTTGAAAAATGATTTTAGGCTTCCTTTGATCTTTTTGAGCTTATTGCTTATCACAAATAAAATTTATCCCTAGTTAATCCTTTTGAGCCTATAGACTTTTATTTGGCACCCACATTACAAGCCTATACCCTTTTTATTCTTAATTGACGTTGTTTTGATCCTTTTACCTCTTAAAGCACTTTAATTGTGAGATGAGCACTGAAGAAGTGAGAAGGGACTAAGTGTGGGGTGGCTTTTGAGTGGAACCAATGAAAGGAAGTAAGGCGCACTTGTTTTGTAAAAGAATACACTACTAGTGGAAATTGCAAAAGAGAAAAAAAAATATAGATGAATAAATTATTGTCTTATTGTTGCTAGTGGACTGTAATTGACGATAATGCTTAAAGAAAGAGGGAACATTTTTGGGGTGTGATCTTGTTTGTGAAACTGAAGTGGATTGAAGAATTTGCGCTTAAAGTTTATCATATGATGTGTTAAAGTGCTTAGGAGGTTGAGTCACTATTCCTAAATATATCCTACCCATCTCTTAGCCCATATTACAACCACGAAAAAGTCCTAATTGATTTTAGATCGAGTGAACCTACATTAGTAGACGTTTACATTATGGGCAAGCCTCTGGTACAAGTGCATGCATGTGACTTCTTTATGAGAGTGAGTGATTTATCTAATATATGGGAGGTCCTTAAATTATATTTGATCATGAGATTCGAATGTGTGGATTCTTCTTATTCTCTGTGATTTTGTTGTGAGGGAACATGGTTTCACGAGGGATAGGTTACGTTATTAGCCTTCTCTACGATGTTGAGTGTTCAAGCAATGAGTGCATTGTGACATTGAGTCGGTTTTTAAGGCTAGGATTGTTATGAGTATGTTGTCTTTGTTTAAATATTTTTGAAGTTTGGCTTAAAAAAAAGGGGAAGTGTATGTGAATGCATATGCTAGAGCTTAATTGTTGCAAACAACCATGGTCAGAGGTGTAGTGTGCTTTGAATGATAAGAGCTTAATTTTATTTTGTCTACTATAGTGATGGTTTGTTCGAGGACGAACAAAAGTTTACGTATGGGGTGGTGATATTGGGCATATTTCTATATGTTTTGATGTTACTTTACTCATGTTTTAACTGTTTTTTGACGCTATTTGATATTTAAAATGCCCAACATGATTTAATTATTGGTTTTATGACTAATTGAGTTGTGTGTGATAATTTAGGGTGTTTGGAGTGCAAAAATATGAAGAAAAGATGCTCTAACTAGAGGAGGAGAGGTTGGAAAAAAATCATATTTCGTGTACCCTTAGCAGTAAAGTCGGGCCATAACATCCGCCTTAGCATACGCACCTGGACGCAGCAGAGATGGAGGAACAAAGGGTGGATGTGAAGCATCCACCCTAGCATGCGAAGCTGAAGAAGTGGAAGCTGAGGTGGATGCGAAGCATCCACCCCAACATCAATCCCTAAAGCTGAATCGGATTAGGAAAAGGAAACTTTGGCCCACGACTTTTGTACCCAATATATAGGCCAAAAATGCCCCTTTTAGGTCATCTAACACACTTTTTGAAGGGAATTCGACCTAGGGAGAGCAAGGAGCCGTCGTGGAGGCCGGGTTTCATCTTCTTCCACCAACTTAGTAATTTTTATGTTTCTTTGTATGATTTGTTGTTTGGCTACCATGTCTATGTGGAGTTAAACTTCACGTGCTAGGGTTGTGGTTCTTTCATGACTATTGTTATTCAAATATTGATTTTGGTTTCTTGATTTAAAATATTAATTTATTTATTCAATCATGCTCTTAAGTATTTGATTTCTTGATCACCAATTGAATACTATCTACGAATCTAGAATTGAACTCGAAAGTGGGAATTCTAGATTGCATATAGGATCGAGTAGAACAAGTTCTTGAACTTGGGCATCGGGGAACGGATTCGCGGTTAGGATAGACATATACATAATTGCCTTGCTTGGTTGATTTACAGTAATTACAAATGCATTCTTGCTAGTTCTAATTCCATAGACATATAAGTGTTAGGTTAGCTTGAGTAGGTGAGTAAGAACTCGACAGATTCTTATGAGCAATATTAACCCTGTTAACCAATAAACTAGATAAATTAGTTAGTCAATTCAATTGAAGAATACAATAGGATTGTTAGATAGCCCATGACCCTAGATCGTTTTCATTACATTGATAACATAAGAATCTGCTCTTCCTCTGTTCAAAGTTCATTATTTGTTTTTCTTTATTTTAATTAGTTTAGAATCAAATACTTCTAGTTTTAATTCTTGTTTAGATAGTTAGGATAGTCTAATTTAGTTAATAGTTAATCACAAGTCCTCGTGGGTTCTACATCCAACTTTTAGTCACTTTATTACTTGATGACCGTGTATACTTGCGTGTGCGTTTGGCTGCAACAAGGGGTCCTAACTTTCATTCTTTTAATTTGCTTAATTTATGATAGACTACATTTTCGCTTGAGGTTGTACCCGTATTGTTGTCTATACATTCAGAGGCAGACCAGGAATCTAATGCGACGTGGCATAATATTCTGCTCATTTAGTGCCCCTAAAGGCTATTCTGCTCATTCAGTGCCCCTAAAGGCTTTTAGCGTTAGGGGTACCAAGTGATTTAAATTAATCATTTTCAATGTATACACATATACATATATAAGATTTCTGCCGAAGTTTATGGGGTCCAGTGATCCCTCAACCTAAGCCATAGTTTCGCCTTTGTATACATTGCACAAGTTAATTGTAGTATATTTGTTCTTGTTATTGTTTTAGAGGGTGTTTGGATTGGCTTTTAGATGGTTTAAGCTCTTTTAAGATTTTTAGTGTTCGACAAGTTAAAAAAATACTTAAAACAAGTCAAAAACTGCAAAACAAGCCAAAAGGTATTAGTTGAGCAATATCAACTTCTCAATTTATTGTTTTTCGGCTTAAAAACTATTGAGTTTACCAAAGAATATACTTTTTTATCCTTTATAAGTTCTTATAACTTCAATAATACCCTAAATTACTATTGCCCTAAACTATCTTTTCTTCTCTTTTTTTTATTCTTCTCAACAGTCATTCTTCTTCTCTTTTTCTTTCTTCTTCTTTTCTCTACTTTTACATCTATTCTCAACCAACAGTTATGCTTGTGCATGTGAGCTTTTTCGTTTTGTTGGTGCATGATATTAGATTGCCATAATGCTCGCTTTTGGTAAAGATAATGCTAAGGATTTCAACAGTGATATAACAAAGCAATACTGGAAAAGTTTAAAGGGTGAAGCCAAAAGCGATTAGTTGGGCAACCTCAACTTCTCAATTTATTGTTTTTCGGCTTAAAAGTTATTGAGTTTACCAAAGAATATACTTTTTTATCCTTATAAGTTTTTACTAATTCAACAACAATACCCTCAATTACTAACGCCCTAAACTATCTTTTCCTCCCTTTTTCTTTATTCTTCTCCAAAGCCGTTTTTCTTCTCTTTTTGTTTCTTCTTCTTTTCCCCATTTTTGCAGTCATTTTCAACCAACAGTTGTGCCTGTGAGTTTATTCATTTTCTTGGTGCATGATATTGGATTGTCATAAGTGCTCTCTGGTAAAGATAATGCTAAGGATTTAACTGTGATATAACAAAGCAATAATGGAAAAGTTTAAAGGGTGAAGCCCAGTGGCGAAGCCACATGTTGTTGATAAGGGTGGTCAACTGACCACCCTTCGTCGAAAAATCGCATTGTTTACATAAGTAAAATATTACGTTCAAAAGTATATAACATATATTGAACACCCTTTGTCGAATTTTTTTTTCACTTCTTTTAAATTTGAACACTCTTGGAAAAATTTCTTGCTTCGCCACTGGTGAAGCCTAAAGAAAGAAATGGTGCCGGCATTGAAGGCTTCAAATTTGTCGTACTTCTTATTTTTTTCAGTTTGCCAAACAAAATTAAAATTACAAAAAAATTACGCCGTTGCCGGGGATCGAACCCGGGTCACCCGCGTGACAGGCGGGAATACTCACCACTATACTACAACGACTTGGTTGTTATTACGCCTTTCATTATACAAAATATAATATATTGACACAATTGTTGGAACTCTCCTTTGGTGGAAAAGGGATGTTTCTCTAAAGTGAAAGGAAGCTCATTTGTTCATTTCAAATAACCTGAAAAAAGATTACTACTGCTACTATTACTTACTGAATCTTTGGATTGCGTAAAGCCCAGAGTTACAATGGAACCGGCAGAGGCGGATCCAGGATTTAAACTTTATGGGTTCAATTTTTAAGATTTTTAACATTGAACCCATTATATTTTTAAAGTTAAGGGTTCAAATCTATTATTTTTGCAATTTTACTGAATTTTTACACATAAATTTCTATTCCGCGTCGAAAGTTATAGGTTCAATTGAAGCCGCAGCTATCACACTGCATCCACCTCTGGGAATCGGGGAAAGTATACAGAAAAGACAGATCTTTTCTATTATCAAAAATAGGGCATTTCTACTTTTTATAGGAACTTCTGTATCACAAACAATGGTAGTTACTTTCTTGCTTTAAGTCAATATATCCATATTGAAAGACTAATTCAAAGATCGATCATGGACTTACGAAAAGTAACAAAAGGACAAGCTCAATAATAATATTAATTAGTAGGCGAAGAGATCGGAAGAAACCAAGACACTGGATGTATTTTTGTGGAAGAAAGGAAAGATGGAGACTAGATGAACAAACAAAGAAAACAAGATTAGTACAATATCTGCTAAATCACCAAATGGAGTAATGTCCTGTATAAGTTAATTTTCACACCATAAATTAAAAGAAAATGATAATGATTAATGACCAAGCTCTCACTAAAAGTGACAGACCTCTAAATCCATCTGCTACCTTAATTAATCTTCCCAAACAACTAGAGAAGTGGATGAATATTCCTCTCAATGATAAAATTTTTAAAAAAAAATAGTAAAAAATGGGTATAATGCATGAATTTCTTTTCTTGTTTTAGGGTATCAACCTTTACAAAGAAATGACCAAAGATAACACATGATTTAATTTACTTTCTAGTCACTATTAGAAGACTCTGACAACATATTTACCATAATTTGCATAACTTTAACTCTCATTTGTAAATCCAAAATATAATCAGCTGTCTCTCTAAAAATCCCTTCCACCCCCATTGATGCCGCACAATTTGGAATCAACTTCTTGAGTATCCTCACCTTCCTTCCAATTTCATGATTCTCGGACCTTCTAGAACCTTCTACACGTACCTTTCTTTTCATTAGAATGCTTCTACACCTTTTGCTTTTGATATTCTTCACTCGTTGTCTCCTTATATGACGTTGACAGCCTTCTAACAAGGGATCGCTTAAATCACGATTTTCCTTGTTAGAATCTTGAATAGAATATAGGAAAGGTTTTTGAGAAATACCCATGATAGCAAAACCAGGAAGAGAAACTCTACAAGAAAAAAAGCGAGGGAAAATTCTATCGTTAAAAATCCAAACCCGATCACTATTGGTTGAGAGTTTGATAGAAGGATGTCAAGAGAAGAGGAAAAGGGTGCTTGTTTTATAGAAGAAAAAATGTGTGGCTAAGTTGGTAATCCATTAGGCCATAATTAATATAGGATAATGCTAAATATTTTAAGGCCGCAAAGTTGACGGCAAAGCAAACAAAGGCATCATCAATGTAGACAATTATGTCTTCCATTGGAATTGGAGATATTCAAATAATCAATGAATTATAAAGAGCCAAGTGTACTTTTATTGTTTGTGGTGGCTAATAGGATTGCATGTTCTCCCAACTCACTCCACATGAAGCCACATGATTCTTATTTTCACCACCCCAACCATACATGGCTCGAAACCTCCTTATTCCAACAAGGACTCAACGTGCATATATAACAAAAATTATTAGTGTATTTTAATCTATTATAGCTCGTAACATATTATATTTATTATATTATATATTAATCTAAATTTTTATAAGTTGTTATCTGTAATTATTTTTTACATGATATGATAGTGAATTTTTTTTCAAAATATATTCATATATTGAAGTTAAACTCGTGAAAACGTCAAGAACTAGGGTCAACCATAAAGGAATCGATCTGAATGTTGATATATATTATTTAATTTTTCGGCTAATATTTTCAAGTTATGCTATGCAATTAAGGGTATGCACCTTTTTATTTGTCATGGAGCAGCTTTTTTTAGGCAAGGTATATTAAACCTATTGAATGTGGAGTCTTGGCGTAGCTGGTAAAGTTGCTGGTATGTAACCTGGAGGTCACGGGTTCAAGCCGTAGAAACAGCCTCTTTCAGAAATGCAGGGTAAGGCTGCGTACAATAGATCCTTGTGGTCCGACCCTTCTTCGGACCCTGCGCATAGCGGAAGCTTAGGGCACCGGGCTGCCTTTTTTGAATATCGAGTCTTTCTCTGCCGTCCACTCGACGTCGTCGTCACTTGCAAGAACAACCACATCTAGGGCCCTATTCCAACACACACGCATGCATGATTTGAATGAAAACACCCTGGATTATTCCTTTTTATTTTTTTACACTTTCCAAATTCAATGCATACATAATGTGAATGGGGACTCTATTGTCCTCATTCCAGCTCACTAATGGATGACGTGGCACCACACACGTAGTTCACCTTTTTGAGGCTGTTGTCCTCATGTTAGCTTCATGTTTCCCAAACAAGTCCTTAATTTAATAAATCTTGTCATTCTATTTCGGTGCCTACGTTGGACATTTGCTAATGTTTGTCTATAAAAAGTGAGAGCTTATAATCTTCGTGTTGGGAAATTGAGATAAAGGGAATAAGATCACATTCTGACCATTGCCTAATGAGTAGTAGTAGTGAACGTTTCTTTTTCTCATATAATTAGAAAAAACTTATTTAATGATTCTTTGAAAATCTGGTTCAAGGAATGCCACGGATGCATAGACTTCTTTGTTTATTAATTAAAATTGGAATGGTGCAAATTTGCTGGTATGGAGTAAATTGGAAGAAATTTATGAAACGCGATGCTTTGTTATTGCCTCATCCAACAATGAATTTGAGTTTAATTGCCTCTGACCTAGTTCTTGTCATCAAATGAAATTAGCATTCGCCTTCTATGAGTAAAACTCTATTCTCTGGCTAAAGGCGGACTAGGGATTTTAACGTGCGATGAGAGTATCACTTTTTTTACCAGTGGAAGTCAGCGTGAATCTCGGTATAACTTTGTTACCTTAGCCTGGAAAACAACTTAGGAAACTAGGCCTCTTTCTATCCCGATATTGAGTAAAACTCTATTCTCTAGCTAAAGGCGGACTCAGGATTTTAACGTGCGATGGGAGTACTACTTTTTTTACTAGTGTCCCCTACAAACTTTCAGTGTTCAGGACGCCTTTTTAGTCTTAGTCAAAATAGGTCAAGGGCGTGTCGGAACGGTCGGTAGCTGCTTAGTCTCATCCGAGAGTTTTATCTCTTTACTCCTTATTGCTTTTTTCAAAGAAAAAAAAACTAGAGTCAAGCCCATAAGCAGTGACAATGCCCTATGAAGACTCACTTTTGCTACGGCTCCGGTGGGTTTCCCTTAACCAAACGACTACCTATAAGTCATCGGCTCATTCTCCAACAGGCACGCGGTCAGAGCCCTAGCTGCTCCTACCGCTTGAGAGCTTATATTTTATCATAATCATTTTCAAAATATAGACATATACGTATACAAAATTTCTATCGAACCTTAAGGGGTCATTGTTACAAGCAAATCCGCCTTTGTTCTAGTAGATTCTCATATGCTGAGATAGTTGAATTAATCTGGATGATAAGTGAGATTTATGAGACTATCAATGCCTATTATCGAGTAAGTCATTTCTGTCGTCTTAACCAGTATACCATAATTGATTTTAGGCAAAATACCTTAACACCCCCCTAAACTTGACATGAATTATTAGTTACAGCCTTAAACTATTCGTGGTCTTAATTACTCCCCTCAACTTGGCCTTTTGAGAGCCAGTACCTCCCTAGACGCTGATGTGGCAAAGAGTGTGGGTGCACTCGTCTGCCACGTGGATTTTTTTGCATATGTGGCATTTTTTTGAAAAAATAAATATATTTTTACCTTTTTAAGTATATTACTTTTTTAGATAATTTTTTTAAATATAATTTATAATAAAACTTGGATAGAACTACATTATTTAGGCTAAATTTTTTTATTTGGCTAAAAATAATAAAGTTGTAGTTAATCTTTTTTTGAATTTGACTTGATAATAAAGATTTATACAATTGAAATAAATAGTCAAGCATCTAAAAAGTTATAAATATACGTAGTTTTAAATTAATTATTTTGGCTATAATTTTTTATATAGCTCTAAATTATGATGCTCTAAAAATATTTCTTTTTACAGATTTTACCTGAAAATATATTTAGAGCACCATAATTTAGAGCTATATAAAAAAGTTATAGCCAAAATAATTAATTTCAAACTATGTATTTTTATAACTTTTTAGATGTCTTAACTATTTATTTCAATTGTATAAATCTTTATTATCAAGTCAAATTCAAAAAAAGATTAACTAAAAGTTTATTATTTTTAACCAAATAAAAAATATTTAGCATAAATAATGTAGTTCTATCCAAATTTTATTATAAATTGTATTCAAAAAAAATTACAAAAAAAGTAACATACTTAAAAAGGTAAAAATATATTTTATTTTTTAAAAAAATACCACATATGCAAAAAAATCTACGTGGCAGGCGAGTGCACCCACACTTTTTGCCACATCAGCCTCCAGGGGGGTACTGGCTCTCAAAAGGCCAAGTTGAGAGGTAATTAAGACCACAAATAATTTAAGGCTGTAACTAAGAATCATATCAAGTTTAGGGGGGTGTTAAGGTATTTTGCCTTGATCTTATATTGTGAAGTTTTTCGTGTTTTAGTTCAGAATGAAATAATGGGGTTGTTAATTATGACATCCTCTATCAAGAACATGCATGCACATGAAAAATGTTTTTATGCATATGCAAGTGCCATAAATAGAACGAACGGTGTCGGAAGAGGTTATCGTGGCACAATATAGAGTCATAGAATTAGAGAATCAGATAGTAAGGTATTGTCATCTCATTGTCTTTGGTTTGGGACCCAAATAACAGCTCCTTTGCTGTATCAATTGCATAGTGCAGCAAAGGCGATTTCTAAAAATGTCGGATCTGATAATCTTTCCGTTTTCTTTTACCATTTGTATTTTGCGCTTCCCTTGAAAAAGTATTAATTAATTGTTTATTTTACTAAATTATTCTTTGTTTACCCTAGAATCCGGATAACAATTGAATTTATAAGGGGTTTTAAGGATCCGTGAACTAAAAGATACAAAAGGTTTAGATTGAGGAAAATAAAGGATAAAGACTCAACAATTGCTGTTAAAGTAAATAGCAGAGTATAATATTGCTTAGAACAATTGTGCTTGATAGCGTACAAGAATTGAGAGAGATGGTACTATAGTGTAATGGTTTCCGATCCCCTCTTTATGGGGTCTTCTCCCCTTTTATACATTCTGATTAAGGGTAAAAATAAGGTAGGTAAATTAATTACATCGTGGATCCCTGTAATTACGCCTTAATGGCCTGAAGTGGTTGAGAAAATCACGTTTGGGCGAGATATCCGGCGACGCTTGGTTATCCGTTACGAGTCCGGCTTCCGACCTTGTGTGTTTCTCCATCCGGTGGTGACTCATATCGAGCTCTGCAACGGTCTCGAAATGACTCGACCTCGGTTGTAGACGTGGCCGTCGTTCTACCTTGCATCCAGGTCGGGTTCGATGGCCCCGACTTGCCCCGGACCGGACCCAACCCGGTCGGGCTCAAGCAAAAAAGGGTATCACCCAATACAGATAGTCCCCTCGTTTATTAGAGAGTAATGATAATAAACGATATGATCGGTGACGTGATGCCCGTGACGTATGGCCATACGCCAGGTGAAAAAGCCATCGAGTGCTCTGACCACGCCTGCTGCAGGCATTTAATGCTTCTCATAATTATCTGTCGCTTCATGTCTGTAACTTCGCGATTCGTGCCACCGCCTCATGGGAAAATTATAAACGACCCTTCCAGGTTCAACATTTCTTATCTTTCTCAAATTTTGCGTTGGTTGTATTTTCTTTTCATCTCTTCGTAAAGCTTCAAGAAATGGCGAAAACTTCACAAAGTGTTCCTTCTAGACCAAGCTCGGCCGCGAGCCCCGCTAGATCTGATGAACCTGCGCCAGAACCCCCATTGAAAGCTTTCACACCGACTGGTTGCTCGGTATCTGCCGACTTCCAGGTTGAAAACCCATCATCGGTCCCGGGCCGCGGCGAACCGGCATCGGAGTATATCAGTCTAATCACTCCTGGTTGCCTAGACCGGGTGAGGGCTGAATGTAGATGGGAAGGGAAAGACCTGGTCGCCCCTTCCCGTGACGAGTCGATTATGACTCACGTTGAAGGGTATCTTAGTGTATATACATATCCCTTCACCTTAGGCCCCTTAGAACCCATTATAGTGGAGTTCTGCCGGCGGTACGAGGTGACCTTAGGTCAGATCCACCCCTCGATGTGGCGGATCGTATATCTTTTTCGGTTTTTTGTCGAGAGAGTCGAGGGCGATTTTCCCTTTACCCTCGACCATCTTCTTCGACTATACAGCCCCCGAATATTTCGAGGGGGATTAATAAAACTGGCCCGCCGGGCTAGCAAACCCCCATTCTCCAGCATCGATGAAGACAAAGATCGAGGCTGGATGAGCAGGTTTGTCCGGATCAGGACGTCCGACCTGATTCCGGCTGATTGCATGCCATTTCCGGAGAGGTGGAACCTCAAACGTAAGTATTTCCTTACTGTTCATCTTTTAGAGTGTGTTTTCCTCAACTTCTTCCTGAAACCCCCTTTTCTTGTGCAGCGGTGACCCAAACTCCAGCTGCCGTCAAGGATCTGGCCGGCTGGGTAAACAAGATAGTGGCCCAGCGGCCATATTCGGAGCGAAACTGGAAGGAAATCTCCAAAGGTCGGTGGGAGGCGAAAAACCATGGTAAGCCTTCTTTTTGACCGGTAGCGCACCAAGTTAACGCATTTTTTCTTGTATATCGGGAATGCATCATAACCCTCGTGTTTTGCAGGCTTGCCCAAGGACGCGGAGATGAGGTCTTCAATACTATGCCCCCTTCCGGTTCCGGGAGAAAATAAAAGGCCCGGGGAGTCCGGTACGGACGAGCCCCAAAGGAAGATTAAGCTGTCACGACCCAAACCGAAGGGCCGCGACGGGCACCCGGTGCCTTACTCAACCGAGTACCAACGTAACATATCTTTCTTATCATACTATCATGGGTAAATGAGCTAGAAAACCCTTCATGAGATAACAAGAATAAAACATAAGGGAATACTTAACGTATGATGACCCAGCATGATATACAAACTTATACATGTGACATACGGGCCTATAAGGCCGACATGACCATTTGTAAACTTAAAACATAGGCCGACAAGGCCATACAAGTATCCATACACCTGACATCTGTCTACAAGCCTCTAAGAGTACATAAAATTATAAAGGTCGGGACAG
>NC_031990.1:95236748-95237436 GCF_001879085.1 Nicotiana attenuata | reverse complement strand
AATCACCGTCCCGTGAGTTCTAGCTATTAGGAAATGAATTTATCAACATTCCTTCATATTTAAAAGCTTAAATACAGAAATAAGGCATTTTCTTAACTATTAAATACCTTCCAAAACTCCAACTACAAAGAAAAAGAGAGGCAATATAGCGATACTCACGCCGTGGGGATCGTTCTAGTGTTATTGCTTCGTGATTTTGTGCCTCGGATGATAATCTTGTTGGATAACCTTGTGGACAGCTTAAGGGTGAGGTTAGGGGTCTTATTTGGTCGAGCTCTCTGGAATTATGAAGAAAGAGACGACATAGGAAGATAAATATCCATTTTGGTTGAAAAGTCAAAAGGTGCTACTTGGCACCATCTCATTGGCCCTTTTTCAAATACCTATATCTTTTTATCTGGATATCGTATGAACGAACGGTTAAGAGTGTTGGAAACTAGATTCCAAGACCTTCAATTTGATATATAATATGTCCCAAAAAGACCTCATATAACACACGAAATGTATTTCTCAAAAAGCTTTAGTGACACACCTACTTGCCAACTATACAGTCTGTGCAGTCTTGCAAAACTGCAAATATCTCTCTACCCCGATGTCGTATCGAAGAACGGTTTAATACATTGGAAACTAGACTCGTAGATCTTCAATTTTATATGTAGATCATCCATTGATTCCAAGTATATTGGGA
>NC_031990.1:94908504-94911081 GCF_001879085.1 Nicotiana attenuata | reverse complement strand
CGTTTTGGCCCGGTACTCCCGAATGCCAACGTTCCCTTCTACTACCAAGCCTAATAATCAGGAGACACTTCTCCCTTGGCTCGATCTCGAACACAAGTGTTTGCCGCCAAATATTGACATTCGCTCCAGACCTGGTGGACCATTGCTTCAGGAAACTGGCCATCAGGGCCAATCTCAACCACTTGCAAACTGAGATCATCATCCTTAGGTACAATCTGGCATCTCCCCAGCTGCCTCAACACTCGATACGGTGCGTAAGGCTGAATGCTCCTAAGCCCCATCAGAAGGAAATGTGGTAGGGCTGCCGGCATGTATACGATTTCATCAACGGGTAACCATCCCAGTGTCCACTCGATTTGGCTAGCAGTGAGGGACCGAAAATATGTTGTCCAACCTGTGACTCCTTATGGCAATTCAACCCCTTTGATCCTCGTGTAAAGCTCTTCTATGCATGTTTTTTCTGGAGACCTATAGCTCAAAAATTGAGGGCGATGACACAGATGCTCGATCATCCACATTTGTAACAATAGACTGCACCCCTCGAAGAAAGCTTCCCCGGCCTTGCAGGCTGTAAGAGCACGGAAGATGTCGGCCAATATCATAGGTGCAAGTGTACTTTTGGCTTGAGTAATTAACGTGCTGACGACCCCAGCTATTTTTATGTCAATGTTCCCATCCTTCCTTGGAAATACTAAAAGCCCCAGGAAAGCTACCATAAAGGCGAAACGTCGATGCTCCTCCCACTTTTGGCGGTTTCCTTTGCTACATATCTTACTTTCTGGGTTGTTGAACCCCCCGATATGGCCATATCGATGATATATGAAGCTCAGAGTACAAAAGCCATTTGCCAGATCTGTGTTATGGACGGTTCTAACTATCTTCAAAGAGTCTAGAAATCTGTGCACGGCTACAACTCTGGGGGCAACCAAGTATTTGTGCCTCAACGGAACCTCATCCTTTCCAATGTAGCCAGCTATTTCCTCTAATGTCGGGGTAAGCTCAAAGTCCAAAAAATGGAACACATTATGTGTTGGGTCCCAACATGTAACCAGTGCTCTAATAATATCTCCCCGAGGCGCAATATCGAGCAAACCGGTAAGCCCTTTCAAATGTTTCTTGACTGCATCTTGCCCTTCTCCGCCTAAATCGTTCCACCACAGACGTAACTCCAAAGGGATTTTATGCATGATTGAAAATAATTCATTTTGAGTCGTGCTCATCCTGCACATTTATTAAGGTGATTTTAATCACTTATTTTGACCTAAAGAGAAAAATGGCACAATCTCTGTTCAAATTTCCAATTTAAACAAACAGCGGGTATTGCGGGTACGGCCTTTCAGCACTTCATAAAGAAGCTTTTAAGGCTGTGCCTGCTAACCGTTAAAAATGACTCGGGGTGGCTGTTCTTGCAAAAACAGCCTTCCGGCGCCCTTTTGGGGCCATTCGGCTTATTTTAAACAAGAATGGCGGCACCTGACGTATTCATGATGAAATTAAAGATTTTGGCATTTTTTGGCTATTTTTGAAAAAAGGGGAGGTTGGACCCGATGAGGGTTGCCTACGTATCTCACATCCGGTGAGAATCAAACCAGTGTAGTTCGGGCAAATAAATCTAACTATTTTGAAAACAAGACTCTATTTTTGTTTTTGTTGGCAAATACACTATTTCTGAAAGCAAGATTCTTTTTTATATTTTCTTTTCAGTGGTAAATAAAATAAACTAATATGAAAATTAAAACTCTTTTTATTTTTCTTTTCCATTTTTCTTCTTTTTTTTTTCATTTTCTCAAAAATTCGGCAGCATTTCGGCACCACTTGGACATTGGGTTTTTCTAATATAGGAAATTAACTCTCTACACTGCTATTTTCTCTTTTCCCCTTTTGTTTTTCAATTTTCCAGATATTCAAAGCCGGTCAGCATGCGAGTCCAAGACAGATAAATGCACAAGTAGGATGCATCAGGATGGTCCATTATTCCGGGTACACCTGTCCTAGACGGACCCAACCCCTGTGTTGAGTCCCCTAAGTCAAAATGCACATGATGCAAATAAGCGTTCCTACTAGGGATCCGGCATGAAGTCAAGTTCTTCTAGGTTCAAAACCTGGGTATGTGTTCTAGACTGTGTACCCGAGCGGACAACTCGAGTCGAGGAGGGGGCTACGTACCGGGAACCAAAAGGCCATCCGGCTTAGTAACTTGTCCGGCCTCTTTCTTATTTCAGGGTATTGACACTAACAGAATAGGGAGTCTCAACCAGTAAGCACATCCCCGGAGGTGAGAAGAGAAGGGTTTCGCCACAGTTTATATACAATCAAGATAATATCAAAGCGGTAAAAAGCAACATTTTGCACATTTAGCATGAAACATGAAGGGAAATCAGATATAATCAAATACAACAATTATTCTAAGCTCGAATTCTGAACCCTGAACCAGAGATTCCTCGATAACTTATCAAACATGCTCAAAAAATATCCACAATGAATTCCTCTTGGTTTCAAGAATGGAAATTTCTCTTGAAATTCTCTTGGAAGGAAATTTATCTTTTTTTTTAAAGACAAAATGGGGTGAATTTCTCT